>NC_056740.1:98796721-99029221 GCF_019279795.1 Protopterus annectens
TTTGTATATTTGTAGCTTCTGAAAGTTAACAAAAAATCAATGTTTGGTTTCACAGTATGGATAATTGGTTCACATATCTACATTCTAACTGGTAATTGTTATATTATATTCATCCGTAGAACATTATGACCCAACAATTGGATATGGGCTCATAAGTGTGCATATTAAACAATGATTGTTACATTTTATCTACACTACCTTATGTGCATTGAAGCATAAATGGAATCAAACTTATTCTGAATAACTTAACCTACCTAAAGTTTTAACAAAAATATTTTATTTGTTAGAATATTAAGAAGATGATGATACCCATCAGAAGTTTATCTCATCATTGAAATGGATTGCCTAAAAAGTTTTAGAGAGACAACAATATGCATTTCTAGATTTATGGTAATAAATAAGTACCAAGGGAGAAATATTTATTTTTCATTAGATTACTGCAATAAACAGGAACACATATCAATATTTATTAATGATTTTGCAATAACAACATTTCATTAACAAATTCTGACCTTATAATGACACACTTTGGGTGCTATATGTCAGCACCATGTATTGTTTCTGTCCACTGAAGACATATTAATGTTTTGCTAAATTCCATATGCTGAGGTTAGTGTATAGGTTAACCTAATGAACTGAAGTTGTATATAGTTCCTTAGAGGCCCGTAAGATTGACCCTCAGAACAGTGAGAAATTGTGATTACAGAGAAATATATACTAAATCCAGTATAACTATACTCTAGTGTATTCCATCTTCACCAGATGTAGTAAGTTCAGATTTGATGTATAAAAGGAACAGGGGTACAGGGATGTAGCCCCTTTACAGTTTGTGCAGGGAGCATGCCTCCACAAAAAAATTATTTTTTTTTTCATGGAACAGCAAGTTTCCCCTTTGCTGTTATGTTCAGACTGACACTTACTTTTACAGAGTTGCAGGACTTAGATGAAAAACCTTGAAATTACATGAAAGCTTTGTGTTTTTATTTTAAATATATTTTGCTTGCAGTGTTTCCTATTTCTTTCACGACCTACTGATATGGTTTTCTTTGAAGTATATGTGTGTCTAAGCTGTGTTTCCTTCTTCCTTCCTAGTATACACCGACATCTGTTCCATGCTATATTCTAAAATCAAAGTATTGCAGGAGTCTGCACTTGTTTGATGTCCCATCTCACTTAGTTTGGCTAGTCAGTATTATGTCAGGGCATCAGATTTTTTTTAGATTGTATGTATTGATGCCATAATGGCTAAGTAAGCATCTAGTAAATAATCATATAATCTGTACTCCGGCAGCACTAGGCCATTGTTTGCTTGTTAAAGGGTTTTATGTAATCATCAGTAAAACCTCTTTGGTAGGTATTCAGCTGATTGTTATTCACATGGCTGATTTTATTGCTGTGCTACATCAAACATATGTGATCAATGTATGTGGCAAAACATTAAAATGGATCATCTGTATGTGTATTTGAATGTGTTTAATGCTTCTGTGAATGTGTGTGTGTTTGTGTGTGTGTGTGTGTGTGTGTGTGTGTGTGTGTGTATCTGTGTGTGAATTCATGTATTTGTCAGCAAGTAAATGTGCATGTGTAAATGTATGTGTGTGTCTGTGTATGTAATTATTTGTACTGAATATGTTGCTGTTAGTGTGAGATCATCATCAGTGGGGTAAGGGGTTTTCCTTATCTCCTAATGTTGTGTGATCTCTGACTTAGTATATTTAATTGGTGGAGGGTATGGAGGTGCAGGGGGCTTAGCTCCTTGTAAAAAAGTGCTTGTTAATTTGGTTTCTTTATATTTTTTTTATGTTTTTAGCCTTTCAATGTATCAGGCCAATATAGTGAAATGTTGACTTAGTGAATTTCGATGTTTCATTAAGCCTGCGTCTTTCTTGTTGGATACTATGATTCACCTGTAATCTTACCAGGAAATGATTCACTGCCTGATTATTACTAATAGTTTATGCTGAAAGAAAAAGGTTTACTTTTAGGTGGCTATATAATTAATTTACAATGAAAATGATCTGTGTTTAATGGCAAAGTCTTGTTCATGAGGCATTTTTTTCCTGTTAGTATAAAAATCTCCAGTAAAACAACAACTAATTCGCATACACATGCTTAAAGAAACATTGCAGTTATACAGTCACAAGTACATTTGCTTATATTCAACCCTTAAAGTGTTTTATTAAACCAGTATGAGGTAATGTAAAATAATGTTAATAATCTACGCATTTCCAGAAAAATACCTATGATAATATCATTTAAATTCAAGAAATCTAACATACCAGTATAAGAAAATGAAAACTTCCAGCTTTGAGAAACTGAGAAATTGAAATATTACTTGTGTAACAGTCCATTCAGATTAGATGACTTTAACTTTATCAGCTTTAGATAAAAATCTTAGTTGCACTGGTGGGACTGAATGCTTTTAGAGCTAATATTTTCAAAAATAACCAATCTTAGCTTTACTGCTAGTTGCAAAGGGTTGATATGAAAGTATAATGGAATGATATTCATAGGTGCTTTAACTGGGAAATTGAAAAATTCACCTAATCAGAAAATAGCTGTGGTTCATCACATTTCAATATCTTCTTGGCAGACTATATACACTGAAAATGTTTTTCCTCTTCAAGTGGGACATTTTGATTTCTGTCTGCATTGATAAACTCACAGAGAATAAGATTGTCTTTTCACAATGTAAGTGAAGATGTACTGTAGAAAATATTTTTTGACAGAGGTAATGTTCAATTACTAGCATATAAAATATTTTTACGGTAAAAGTCAAGTTGCATTTGAAGGTCAACCGAAATGGAAATATTATATTCTACAGTGAAAGCAATTTAAAAATACATTGCTTTAAAATGATAATTGTTACAAGCAGTCTTAAAACATCAGAATAATACTTTATGGCCAGGAAACATAAGATAGGATACATAATAAGCTATGAGCAAACTAAACAAACCAAGAAGAGTAGCATTTAATGCCCACATCATCAGGAAATATGGTATGGGCCTAATGTGTTCAACTAACTTTATTTTTTGTTCAACTGTATCAAGTTATAAGTAAAGGAAGAAAGAAGTAATCACTTCTATTTGAGATTATTATACAGCTGTCTCTGTTTATTTGCTCTCTCTTGGTTAGTAACGTCCTAAGTCTTATTTCAAGCTTGGGGCATAGTGTCCATAAGAGGGTGGCTATGCATGCTTTGTAAAATGATTAAATATATTTAAAAAATAAATAAAAGAAATAAAGTTACTGTTGGGAGCTCAGATGTTGTCATACAGAGCACGGTCTGTATTAAGGAATAAACAGATGCTGAAGTGTTCAAAACCATATAATATCCACAAATGAAGACTAATACAATTAGCCATTATCAGGGTTTATGGTCAGTAAGTACTTGTAGTCAGCAGCAGTGTATAACTTAAGAATCTGCATACAGATTATTGATGCTATAAAGATTAGAGAAAACATAGAACATTTATATGAATAAAGATAAGTTGTAATTGTCACGGAGTAAGTCAGATCAGATAAGCTATAAAACTTTCTCAGGAGTCACTGAGTGGATAAACTAGAAACTTCCTTTGGCAATTTAATGTGAAGTGCGTATGACATAACAAATGTAATGGTGAAGGAGAGAAGCAAAGCAAACTTTTTCTACTACATCATGTTGCCATATGTTGACCCTTTTGGTTAATCAAAAGGAGAATGTTTGGTTGAATAAATTTCAACTGAGTGGTTGCTGGCTAGTTAAGTACTGATGCATTAAAATGATACCATTTGGAATGTGTAATAAAAGCTATTGCTAGATGACAGTATACATATGAAGAATACTCCTCAACTGCATTTCATAGGTGAGAAAAAAATAAGGGAAGTGGAACACGAGTGAGCATTGAATGAAACACTGAAGCTACTGTTGAAATAAAGACCACAACACAAATCAGTGGAGTACAGAAACTGAAGTAAAATTGTCTTTTTATTTTTTTTTTATTTTTATTTTATTATTATTTTTTTGCTTTTAATACTTTTGTCCCTGTTGATCAGGATGGCTGTCAACTGGTGGTCAATGCTGCTACCTTCCTCACAATGACCGACTACATGGGCCACAGCCACTTACGTGATAGTACTGTTTATGTCTTTGGTTGGGATAGGAGGGCGAGATGTTCTAACCATGTGTCATCATTTACTAACCATACAGATTTTTGATGTTTCATGAATTTGGTGAGAGAAGGCTGTGCAATAACATAAAAATGTACACATTAGGGTTTCTGCCTATGATGTGTTGAGCTTTACCCTCAACTAACTGTCCAGGTACACATTTTGTGTATCATTAATGTTGCCCTCCCCTCCCCCCCAGTAGATAGCAGACAGGTGCCACAAAAGCCTGGGCCCTGTGACACCAGAATTATATACAGATGCCCTGCCTTTGCCTCAGCAGGTTGGCTGGTGAGCTAGCATTGATTTTACTTATGCTTTGTACAGCAGAAGGCTGAGCTGTTATTGGCTGAACTATGTATGGGGATTCCATGCAACATGGAAGGAGCACAAATTATCTAAGACACTCATTATTGAACTGACAGGAAGATTTACAGTTTCACTCCCTATCATTTTTATGTGATACCTCTAAGTAGATATGGAAAAGGAAAAATGATTATTACTGCTCGTAGAATTAATATTTTTGTGGGGAGGGAAGGGGAATGAAGAAAACATCACTGCTTTGGATCTGCTGAGAAACTTGGCATAATTTCTGGGAGCAATGTGTGGGCCCAGGTAATTAGATGCTGTCTATGGAAAACATGAGTAATGATAAAATCACTATTCAGACACGGAGATAGGAGAAGATTTCAAGTTAAAAACTCTGGCAAAAAGTGTTTAATAAACAGACTAAAATCACAAAACAGCTGTTAGAGGAAAAGCGCTTTTGGCAAACTGCCTTCTTCAGATCCATAAACAGGAGAATAAGTAGATCCTTTCATCCAATAAAGTATTACATCATTTCATGAGTCTTCTACTCTTAAATGAGGGTTTTAAAGGGACCATGCCTTAAGTCCAGGCTGCTTATCTGCTCGCAAGTCTGCTATCCATTTCAGTTCTATTACTTCAGTTTGATTTTTAATATCCCCACCTCTATTGCTAAAATCCACTTTTTCTAAACGGGAAAATAAGAATTGATAAGTGGGATGTGTATGCACGTGACATGCTAAAGCATTTGTTCTAACATCCAGTCTGATATCACTATAGTGCCACAAAATCCTCTCTTTTAAATATTCTGTTTGTCTTCCCTACATAGAATGCTGAACAGCTGTCACATCGAGCTACATAAATCAAATCCTTTGTGTTGCAGTCCACTTATTTGTTAGTGCCATATTCCTGTTTACTTACAGGATGTAAAAATCAATGATCTTTGTCTATGTATGGACAGGCTTTGCATCTATAGCAAGGGAAGGTACCTTTCTTGGTGGTCAAATTCTTTGTAACATCTTGAGTTGACTGACAAAACAACCTCTTTAAACTGGGTTTGTTCTTAAAAATAACTTGTGGATTATCGCCTACTATTGATTTAATTTTGTCATCTAGCACTGTGGTGAGTTCTACACCAATGCTTCATACAAACACCTGCTTAACTGCATTGACTCGTACCTGATAGGAGCAAAACAAGCTACGCAAGGAAGCGCAAACCTGTTTAATGGATATCTGCCATTAACAGGCTTTACAATAAGAGGAAGAAATTGCTGTCTAAGAGTAAGAGAGAGTGAGCCCTAAACTGGAAACACTCCCTACTCAGCTTAAAAAGCCAATAAGACTTCTTGTGTCCTCAAAAAAAAAAAAAATTAATCCAAATTAGATTCCTCAACTAAGGACAACCATAAGGCATTCTTTAGTTATATCCATTACCTAAAAGGATAGTCCCAGATTTGTGCTGAACTCGTAGATAATGATGCAACATATACTGAGCCTGTGGACATAGCTACCTGTCAGCTGACAGGTTAGCTAAAACTTCACTCCCTGTCCCCACCACACGTACCCCATGACATCCCTACCACCTGTCCCTTACCTTGTATCAAGCGCAAGTCATAAATTCCCACTCTAAATTCAAAACCACAGCATCTATGGGATTTGATAACATCCCAGGCAGCATCCTACATGGGCTTCAACAAGAATTAACACCATTGGGTACTCTTTTCAGTCATAGTCTAGGCACCGGCTTCATCTCAGATGAATGGAAAATGGCCACCATTATTTCCTTGCACAAAGGTGGTGCTTCCACTGACACTGGCAACTATAGACCTATTAGCCTGACTAGCCTTATCTGCAAGGCCATGGAGTGAATCATCATGGACCTAATCAACAAAGATATAGGTAAACTCCAAAAGCATGCCCCTACTCAGTTTGGATTTATGAAAGGGAGATAATGTCTGTGAAATGTTGTGGACTTCTTTGAGACAGTCACCAAGGCCCTGGACGAGGGGAAACCTGTGCATATTGCCCAACTAGACTTACCCAAGGTGTTTGATACTATCCCCCACTCAGAAATCATTGACAAACTCACCCAGCTAGATATTAATCACATTAGATGAGTCACTAACTGGCTCACTGATAGAACCCATATAATCACAGGTATCTGTTCTGGCAGCTTCACTGTTTGGAACCTAGTGATAGAACCCATATAATCACAGGTATCTGTTCTGGCAGCTTCACTGTTTGGAACCTAGTTCTCCAAAGTACATGCTAAAACTAATGGTCTGTGGCTAACAAAGATTGCTGATAACTGCAAACTGGGAGCAGTCATAGAACCTCCAAACAATGTCAACATCCTACAAGAGGGTCTTACACAGACAAATGATTGATGCCTTTACCTCAACGCAAAAAAAATGTATTATCATCCCTCTCAGTAAGTGAGATGTTCCTGCTAACTTCCACGTCAATAACAAAACACTATGTATTCACTCACTGGTAAGAGACCTGGCCAGACAGGTTGACAGGAACCTTACCTTTGATCACCTTGTCTCCACAGTGGTAAGAAGGGCATTCTATATTGCTCATCTCATAAGTAAGGCCACTGCATCCAGAAAATAAAATTATTTATGACC
This sequence comes from Protopterus annectens, assembly GCF_019279795.1. NCBI lineage: Eukaryota > Metazoa > Chordata > Ceratodontiformes > Protopteridae > Protopterus > Protopterus annectens. The sequence goes on from NC_056740.1 coordinate 98,803,804, forward strand.
TCTCTTTACTCTCCCCTCATCAGGCTAATAATGGAATACAACACCCCTTTTGGTATACAACTTTCCACGCACCTGCATCAATTGGAGAGACCACAAAGGTTCCTCACAAAGATAGTTCAAGGTCTTCAGCATCTGTCCTATGTGGATCATCTGAAATCATTGTCACTTTATTCTGTTTCATACAGACTACTCAGAGGTGATCTATGCCTTGCATATAAGGCAATATCTGACCAGGATTTATTGGAAATGTTGCATATCCACAAATCAAATGGTACACGGGTTACTCACTCTAAAGACCTTAACCTGGTATGTGACAGTAATAGAACATGCTGGAGGGTCATATTTGTTGCTCAGAGGTTACCACTCCTTTGGAATGATCTCCCACTTCATTTCAAACAGAGCACCTCATTGGCCCTCTTCAAACCAATGTGGACGATTGGATGTGTAACTGTAAATTCACCCCGTGGTTCCACCTGGACAGGGGCAATCGGTGCTGATCATGGAAATAAGGGTTGAACTTGACTAGGCTTGTAAGTGCCCTAGTGCCATTAGCCTAGTAACTTCCTATGATTCTATGATATGACTCAGTCATAGTCCATGTGGGAGTACATGACCTGCAACATACCTCCCTAGACTATACTTAGAGAGACGTATTTGAGCTCTTGGAAGACATCTGTAAGATCACTGACACGTGACTTAAAGCTGTGGAGAGCACACCAACAGTGTACGGTTATTATGCCTTTCACACATTTAGACCAGCTACTTCACAGGCAGGGACTAAAGGTGGAGGTGTCTCTATGGACATCAAAACTAGATACTTCAAGACTGGTCAAACTGGGCAATGCACTTAAGCTGTTCCAGGTTCAAATCACAGTAGGAAGAATCCAATACTACTTCCATGCAAGCTATAGGCCCCCCTCTATGACCCAGGAAACTCATACCATGTATTTAAACTTATTAGAAACACTAACCATGCAACCCAGTACCATATTCATGGGTGACTTTCATTATCCCACTATTAACTGGAAATCCTATATGACACCAAATATACAGGCACAGAGATTCCTGGATTTTATAAACACAAACTCCTTGGACCATATAGCCAGTACACCAACCAGGGGTGCAACCATACTGGATCTGGTCCTCACCAATATGGAAGAGTCATGCAAACCCCCTACTGTAATGCCTTCCATGGTAAGGTCCAAATACAAATTGATCTCCTTTGAAGTAAAAATAAAACATGGGCCCCCAGCTAAACATGGAATATTCAGGGACTAATCTAAGGGTAACCTCCAGCTATTAGGTGATAAACTCAAGCCCACATAAACACTGAGAACACTGCAGTCTATGCAGAAGTGTTCACAGAAAGCCTGTATGTGCATGTTAATAGCTGCATAGAGGCAGCCATATCCAACAAGGAGAAGAACAGAATTAACTCAAAACTAAGCCACCCTGTTGGAATTACAGAATCAATAGACAAGGAAGAAACTCATGGCAAAACTTCGTAAGTGCAGCATACAACACCATAAAAGCACTAAACAATCAGAGGACAAATAAAGTCTACCAAAGCCAGATTTGAGGTAAGTTTGGGCTCCCTGGCCAAGAACAACCACAAAGCATACTTTAGATATGTCCACAACCTCAAAGGCAATACACAATTGTGTGCACAACTCATTGTAAATGGAGCCACCTATAAGGAGGCAGAACATATAGCAAACCTCCTGTCTGATAAATTCAGCCTCAACTTTAATATGGATGGTTGCTGTGAGGCTGTGACAGAATATTATTTTATTTATTATTTTTATTTTTATTTACATTTGTTAAATGGGAGTGTCCGACTGGATGTAGGTCCATTTTCAGTGGAGGCCCGGGGAGAAAAGCTCCACAGTTAAAATAAAGAGACAGTAGTTACATTGGATTACATAGTGATACTTACAACATATTTACAGATGAAGAACATAGTACATCAGTAGACAACTTGAATCTTTATCTGTGAAGTACATAACAGACATTAACAAATGTTACAATAAGAAGTTCCTGCTGTATAATAAGTACTAGGCTTATGAGCATCTGAGTTTGCTATAATCAAGGTAGTCAGTGGAGTGGAAAGAAAGATAGTGGTTGGATGGGGTGGGTGATATTAGAGTGGGAGTTGCAAGGGCATAGCCAGCATGTTTTTAGGTGCGCTTTTAGTAAAGTTTTGAAGTGGGTGCATGATGGTATGGAGGTAATTGTGGGTGGGAGGGAGTTCCATAATTTGGCTATGGTGCAAGAGAATAGTGCTTCACCAGCAGAGTTATTGACTTTAGTGATCTGCAAGTGATTTTTGTTGCTGGATCTTAGTGGTCTGGTGGTGCGATGGGGTTGGAGTAGATTCTGGAGGGATGGGACATTTAGTGGATGGTTTACTAGTTTGTGGGTGAGTGAGAGTTGATACCACTGAAGGAGGTGAGGGAGTTCAAGCCAGCCCAGTTTAGCAAGTGAGAGACAGTGGTGACTACGGTAGGATGCCCCTGTGACGAATTTGGCGATTTTGTTGTAGCTGATCTCTAGCTTGTTTAGATCGCATTGCCTTAGGTTGGTATATATTGAAGAGGCATAAAGTAGGGTGGAGATAAGGTAGGAATTTGCTATTGAAATCTTTGCTGCTTTGGTGAGAAGTTAATTATTTCTTTATAACGTTCTTAGTTTTTTGTGGACTTTTTTTTATAGTCATGGATATGTGAACATCAAATTTTAGTTTATTGTCTATTTCCACTCCTAGCAATTTGGTGTGTTCAGTTGGGTATATAGTGGTGTTGTCTTTTGCTGTGATGTTAAAGTGAGAGTTGTTTTGAGTATGTTTGGTGGGTTGGAAGATGAGTAGTTTAGTTTTGTTTGGGTTGAGTATTAATTGGGCATCGGATAACCAAGTTTCAACAGAGTAAAAGGCTTCCTGTGTGACTTTTTGCAATTTGGGTAGGGACTGGGCTGCGCAGATGATGGTTGAGTCATCTGTATATTGTAGAAGTGTACCATGTTTGGTGGCAGAGTCAAGATTATTGGTGAAAACAGAGAAGAGTAGGGGTCCAAGGATGGATCCTTGGGGAACCCCTATGGAGACAGGTAGTTGGGGAGATATGTCATTGTTGGCGGTCAGACAGGTAACTCTGAAACCAGTTGGTGACTGACTGAGAGAAGGATAGGTTATTGGGGACAGAGATAAGTTGTTTGTGTGGGACCATGTCAAATGCTTTAGATGGGTCTAGGAAAGTATCAGAGGAGAGATAGCCATTGTTTTTATGCTGAAGGATAGTGTTAGTAAAGGAGAGTAAGGCAGTGGTGGTGCTATGATTTGGTCGGAAACCATGCTGAGTATTGGAAAAGAGGTTGTTAGTAAGGAGGTAGTCTGAGACCTGAGAGTGTATGCATCTCTCTAGTATTTTGGAGAGTGAAGAGAGAATAGCTGTGGGGCAGTAATTAGTTAGTTTTGTGGAGGGTCCGCCTTTGTGGAGTGGAATTATATGTGATACTTTCCACAGTGTGGGAATGTAACTTTCTGACAGAGATCGGTTAATCAAGGTGGATACTGGGCAGGCCAGAGCATCAGCTGCGATTTGTAGCTATTCACTTGGGAGGTTGTCTGCTGCTAATTTGGTGGGCTTAAGTTTAGTTAAGAGTTTTTTTATGTTGGAGGTAGGTACAGGAGAAAAAGGGGGCAGTTGGGAGATTACTAGTTGAAGGTGTGAGTTGGAGGGGAGAGGGGGTTGTGTTGTTTAGCTAGTGATAGTATGGCTTGCATGAAGTGTGTGTTGAATGAGGTAGCAATTTTTTCTGAGGAGTGAGGGATGTTAGGAGGAGGGGTACTGACTTTACCTGGGTGGAGGATGGAGTTTATGGAGGACCAGAATTGTTTGGGACTGTGTTGGGAGGAGTCTAGGGCAGACTGGTAGTATTGGAATTTCTCCTGTTTTATTAGCTTTTTGACTCTATTGCGTAGTTCTAGGAATTTCTGTCTCGTTGAGGGGGTTTTGGTTTTGTGCCAGTGCTCCCAGGCTTTATCCCTGTTTTTCATTTCTGACTTAGTGGTTTTCTGTAGCCATGGGGAGGGTTGTGCTTTGGTTCTGGAAAGTATATGAAAATATGAGCAGTTATTAGACCAGGTTGACAAAATAGAAAAACAGGTTACACAGCGCAAATCAAAGAAGATTCTAAGAGATTTGGCTATGTACAAACTTGGCAAAGAGTTCTTTGATTATATTCCTAGTGGTGCTAAACCCATTGGGAGTGCAGAAACTAAACAGGCACGATTTAAGGGGTAACACTTCTAATAGAAGAGTTGAAAGAGAACTTCAGAATCCAGAGATGGTGGCCCCTTTAAATTCCAATAATTCTGAAGCTGTCTTTTCTGAAGGTGGTGATGTGAGTTTAACAGTGGGGAGGCGAAAAGCCAATGCTGTTAGACATGATTCTGGTGATATGGGTGAGCATTCACAAATAGGAACTGGCCTGAACAATGGTTGTGACAAGCCTTTTTTACAGGCGCACTGCAGTTCTCGCAACAAGAGGAACAGAAGCAGGAGCAAGGGTTATCCAACCTGCAGTCGGGGCAGGAGCTGACCACGGAGGTAGTTGGGACTGTAAGTTCTGAGTGTGCACATATTTCTGTATTTAATCTTTCAGAATTTGTTTTGAATGACGAGCATGTTAATGTTTCAAAGCTGGGTTTAAATTTTCAACCCAGCAGAAGGGCTGATGTGACTAAAACGCTTTTGGAATTAAAATTTTTCACTTGAAAGCTTAATTTGCAGTACATTTTGTATGATGTAGCTTTTTAGGTAGGACTTTGGCTAAGCCCTCTGTGTACAATCCTACATTAATGTATACTTTGAAAATGTTTGAAAATCTTTGTGAGAGAGACATCAGGGCTCAAATTGGTAGTAGTAATTACAGTTCTTTTTACAACCTAAGTACAAATGAGAGAAAGGCACTTAATCACTTGGTATGTAACAAGGATTTAAGGTTTATGAAGGCCAATAAGGGGGGTGGGATTGTGGTCATGGGTACTAATGACTACAACAATGCAATGCAGCTTATGTCAGCTAATCAGATGGAATATAAAAAGTGTATAAATTTGACATTTTGAAATGTTATGGTTTCATCTATGCCACTCTTTATGGTTTGTTAATGGATGGTCAAATATCTAAAGAAGTCTTTGACTTCTTGCACATGGAAGATCCCAGAATAGGTGTGCTTTTTGGAATACCTAAGCTGCATAAGAGCATTACCAATCCCCCTTTTAGGCCTATCATTTCTGCCTCAGGGAGTTTTACAGATTGCATCTCTTTATACTTAGATTATGTTTTGAAGCCATATGTGAAGCAGTTACCATCATACATTGCCGATTCCTGGGATTTTTTGGAAAACTTAAAAACATTTTTCTCCAGTTTGGATAATGGCAGTGAACAGTTTTTGATGCTCACAGTTAATGTGACTTCACTGTTCACTTGCATTCCCCAGGAAGAAGGTGTTGATTTTGTTAGGTGGCTTTTGGGTAAGTACACTAGTTTGAGTAACCACAGTGTGATAATTTACACCTTGTTGTTAGATTTACTATTGGAGCACAGTTATTTTATGTTCAGTGGTAATTTCTATAAACAACTGTCAGGAGTATCTATGGGTGCTACTGTGGGTCCCACTTATGCAAGTTTGGTCCTTGGGTGGTGGGAGTTGGAAATTTTGCCTAGTGTGGATTTATATGACAAGGTCGTCTTTTACAAAAGGTTTGTAGACCTGTTTTCTTATTGTTAAAAAAGTAAGGTTTTAGTGTAGATGGTTTTGTAGATGCTTTAATTGTTACTACTGAATTTTTAACATTCACCTTAAGTGATTTTGGTCGTGAAGTTTCATTCCTGGATGTGATTATTGGGTGGGAAACTACTACGAATGAGGTTTACAGTAGTATTCACCGAAAAAATACTTTTTGTAACAGCTATGTACATTATAAAAGTAATCACCCCACCTTTACTAAAAAGAACATTCCTTGTGGCCAGTTCATCTGGGCTTCATGGATGACCGTGGATGACACCACCTTTTTTGAGGAGGTTCAGTTTATTAAAATGTTATTTTTGGATAGGGGCTATCCTAGAGATTTACTGGACAAAGCTGCCAGTGAGATTATCTCTAGAAGGGAGAATGATTTTCCTCCCATTTTGGTAAAAGGTTTCACAAAAAGAACATATACGGATGGTGTAGGTCCAAGCAAACCTTGGTTTTGTTTGGACATGAATTTGGATAACAACCAGATTCGTAAAATTATTAATGAGAATTGGAAAGTCAGTTTAGGTAATGATGACATGGTAAATGTATTGGGTGAGGTGCCTTGTTTTGTGTACAAGAAAAATTCTAACATCAAGGATATGTTGGAGAGGGGACATGCTTACCATTGTTTAGGAGTAAACAACAGAGGTATAAAGTGTATGGGATGAAAAAGTATGTAGGTACATCCACACTGGTTCTTATATATTTTTGCAACACCTTGATTTCAACATCACTGTTCCAGGTAGACTAGATTGTGGTAGTGAAGATATTGTCTGTCTGGCTATGTGCAGTGGATGTCCAGCATTCTACATGGGAATGTCCACTAGAAGTTTGAGGACACGTATTCTTGAACATTTGTATGCTATAAGAACAAAAAATGTTAATAATGCCTTGTTCAAACATTCCACTACGTGCATTAACTGGAAAAATTTCACCTTCTCGGTTCTTGAGTCAGTGAATAAGGATATCAGGGGAGGTGATTATAGGAACAAAGTAAAACAGAAAGAAGCAGTATGGCAACTGAGATTGGCTTCTTACATATATCCTGGGCTGAATGACAAAGTCAATATAAAATGTTTTTTAAAAAACAGAAAAGTTAATATTAAAAAAATAAAGTTTTTATTTAGATGTACTTTATTACTGCAAACAGTAGTTTGAGACCAAGTTTATTGATCACTTCAATTGAATAATTGTTTTATGAGTTGAACAGCTTGTTATACAATTAATTGTTCACTTGCTGACAGTGCATTTCTGTAGTAGTGAATTGTATTTCTGATGAAGTCACCTTTGACGAATAGTGAATTAAATCATTTTATGCTAAAAGACCTGGTTTTCTCCTGATTTTTGGTGTTTTTGTTCTACATTTTTCTTTGGTATATACTGCTGCTGTTCCTGCTGCCTTTTGTTTTTCTTGATTTTCACATAAGCTGTATGGGTAGCAATGCCTGTAATGCATACATACCTAGATTAAAAACAAAATATGGAGCATTGGAGAAACCATTTCACAGTTTGTTCCATGGTGACACACAAGCACTGTGCTATGTGCACAGTTACTAATATTCCTTTACTAACCTCTTTTCAAACACACATGCCCAGCCACACTCTCATGTCCCACAAAAATGCCTTACAAAGTAACATGCTAGTTATTGCCCATCACACAGTATATCTACATGATGTGGGATCACCATCCCTAAAAGTATTGGTGAATTTAGCACCATAACAGTGAATGAACAGCAGCTTTAAATAGCAGTTATTTGGTTCTGACAGTATAATTTATAGTTGGTGAAGTATAATTAAACTATAGCCAGTGAATAGATATTTAATTTGGTGACTATCCTTTTGGTTATATACCATTTGTGTTATGGGAGATGTAGTCTGTATTTGCATGAGGCTGAAAATGTGTAGCAAGTGATAGCCAGAATTTTGACAGATTTTCTACACATCTTATGTATAGTATGAACACTTACTATGTCAAACAGTTCTATAGTTCAGAAAGATTTATCAGCTTTATTATTTTTATTTATTGTTGTTAAGTAATGAATTATCTAATTTTGACTGGTTTGCAGTGTGTAATCTATTTTTTGGGTATATAATCCTCAAAGTTGTGCAGAAATCCAAGTACCAAAGTTTCACTAATCAGTTGTGCTAAAAATGGCTGGCACATTCTTAATAAAGATATGTTTTACTGTCTGAATTGTTAAACAATGGTGCTCTGCTTAACTCTGCTAATAAAAACATGCATGTTTTTCTACAGCTATGAGCATGGCTATGAGACTAGGAAGACCATATTCAGGCTGTGGGAGAAGGACTGCCTTAGCAATTATTGTCTATGCTTCAAAGCATAAAAACACTGAAACTTTCCTAGGCCATGTTTAATAGTTGCATGTTCTTGTATTTTACTTCAACAGTATACAGCTTATATATTTACACGTAATCCAAATGTATTCCCAGATAATTTAATGTGGGGACATTTTCATAATTGATTCATTTAAATCACCCATTTGTGGCTTTCTTGAATCTGTTTTTGGTCCAGACATTAAACAACATGCACAATGATTTTATTACATCTACGATGAGAAATCCATGTTACAACCATGTTGTTATGCATCAAAATCATTCTGTATGTCCAGGAGCATTTTGGAGTTGCCAGATGAACGATGGTAAATGACCAAGTCCTCAGCACAAAGCAAAGTGGTATGGTTGGGGTGAGAAAATGATGAATGCACATTAACAGAGATGACACAACTTAGGGGGCAAGATTCAGGACAATACATATGTGCATGTATTGCGTGGTGGAGCCAGGCTGTTATGGATTATTGCTATTAAGGATTTGTAACTTCTGAACCATTCCCTTCAGGTGTTCACTGTACCGATACATTGTAACATGATAATCAAGGTCTGAGTAACTGTACCAGTGGCCCTAACTAATTCAACAAGATACTGTCAGTAAGAAGGTAATGATCCATATTATTATATATGACATTTGTTAAGAGTCATAGGGCTGTTGTGATCTGTTTTTGTATGGATAAAGGGGAAAAATCTCTTGAGGCCTGCTGACAGGATTACTTATCATGTGAGTGAAAAGTGTTTATTCTGTGTTATTCTTTAAAAAAATAATCATAATATCTAAGTTTGCAGAAGCCAAATATTTTAAATAAAACATTTAATGGAATATGTCGCTGATCAGTCTGACATTATAATTTAATTACAGAACAAAGCAGAAGCTTTAGGACAAATATTTGAAGTACATGGGAACATACACTAACAGCAGATAACTTACAGATATTTGAAAACAAGACTAGAATAAAAGTTTTCATATTTCAAGAAACTTTTGACACTGCATTATTCACACAAACACACCCTCCGTTCACTTCTCATACAAAAAGAAACTTCAGTTCTCACACACACACACACACACACACACACACACACACACACACACACACACACACACACCCTCCATTCACTTCTCATACAAAAAGAAACCTCTCCGTTCACACAAACACACACACACACACACACACATACACACATCCTCCGTTCACTTCTCATACCAAAAGAAACCTCCGTTCAGACACACACGGACTCTTCATTCACTTTTCATACAAAAAAAAACCCCTCCGTTCATGCACACACACCCTCCATTCACTTCTCATCCAAAAAGAAACCTCCATACACACACACACACACACACACACACACACACACACACACAAACACACCCTCCGTTCACTTCTCATGCAAAATAAAGGAACCCAACTAAATACCTCTGTTCTCATAAAAGGAAGAAACTTACTCGGTTCCCATTCCATACTTGCTGCTTGCCCCACGAGAGCAAGCTACCCAGAGAGACGTTGCAATCCCTTCCCACGAGAGCAAGCTGACAGGTCCTAGCCTGCAGAAGTTGCAGTCCGATCTCCTTCAAGTCTATGCAGTAGTAACTGCATAGACTTCTGAGATCTCTCCTGTTTGAATGATGTTTCCCTAATCTGGACAATGGTTCACTAGCAGTTCGGATTGATTCTTAAGTGTGATGCAGTGGGTGGAGTTTTGGGAATAGCATGTGTGGGCAGAGTTGTGCAGCCAGTTTTGGGATCACTTTTGTTTTTTATTTCTTTTTAATGGGTTGTGCAGTTTTGGGATTGCTTTTGTTTTATTTCTTTTTTAATTTCATTTTATTTACAGCTGGGGGGCTGCAGTCCTGCAGTCCAATAGCACGAACCACCCCTGCCTTTGCTTCTAAAGTAACTATGGACTTCTTGCAGAGAAACCTGCTAGGCTGTACCCAAGACAAACCACCAAAGAAGTAAAACAGCTTTTCTTTTGTACCTCCCATGCCTATATTTCAAACAGGTTATGCCAAGAGGATGAAAAAAAAAAACAGGAAAGGTTGCCAGTATAAGCAAACTCCCACTGTGCATCTCACCCCTTTAGCCTGAAAAGAGAATATAACTTGAGAAAGTTTGTCTGGAGTCCAACTGATATATAGAAGAGTTTCCAAGCTAACAAATTTCCTAGACACTAACAAGCAGTTCAAACACTATGCTCTCTGGAAAAGAGGAAACTGATACACACACACACACACACACACACACACACACCCTCCATTAACTTCTCATACAAAAAGAAACCTCTCCGTTCACACACACACACACACACACACACACACACACACACACACACACACACACACACATCCTCCGCTCAATTCTCATACCAAAAGAAACCTTCATTCAGACACACACAGACTCTTCATTCACTTTTCATACAAAAATAACCCCTCCGTTCATGCACACACACCCTCCATTCACTTCTCATCCAAAAAGAAACCTCCATACACACACACACACACACACACACACACACACACACACACACACACACACACACACACTCTCCATTCACTTCTCATACAAAAATAAACCTCCATTGACTCACACACACACACACACACACACACACACACACACACACACACCCTCCGTTCACTTCTCATGCAAAATAAAGGAACCCAACTAAATACCTCTGTTCTCATAAAAAGAAGAAACTTACTCGGTTCCCATTCCATGCTTGCTGCTTGCCCCGCGAGAGCAAGCTACCCAGAGAAACCTTGCAATCCCTTCCCACGAGAGCAAGCTGATAGGTCCTAGCCTGCAGAAGTTGCAGTCTGATCTCCTTCAAGTCTATGCAGTTGTAACTGCATAGACGTCCAAGATCTCTGCTGTTTGAATGATGTTTCCCTAATCTGGACACTGGTTCACTAGCAGTCCGGATTGATTCTTAAGTGTGATGCAGTTGTGCGTGGGTGGAGTTTTGGGAATAGCATGTGTGGGCAGAGTTGTGCAGCCAGTTTTGGGATCACTTTTGTTTTTTATTTCTTTTTAATGGGTTGTGCAGTTTTGGGATTGCTTTTGTTTTATTTCTTTTTTAATTTCATTTTATTTACAGCTGGGGGGCTGCAGTCCTGCAGTCCAATAGCACGAGCCACCCCTGCCTTTGCTTCTAAAGTAACTATGGACTTCTTGCAGAGAAACCTGCTAGGCTGTACCCAAGACAAACCACCAAAGAAGTAAAACAGCTTTTATTTTGTACCTCCCATGCCTATCTTTCAAACAGGTTATGCCAGGAGGATGAAAAAAAAAAAAACAGGAAAGGTTGCCAGTATAAGCAAACTCCCACTGTGCATCTCACCCCTTTAGCCTGAAAAGAGAATATAACTTGAGAAAGTTTGTCTGGAGTCCAACTGATATATAGAAGAGTTTCCAAGCTAGCAAATTTCCTAGACACTAACAAGCAGTTCAAACACTATGCTGTCTGGAAAAGAGGAAACTGATACACACACGCACACATGCACACACGCACACACACACACACACACACACACACCCTCCATTCACTTCTCATACAAAAAGAAACCTATCCGTTCACACACACACACACACACACACACACACACACACACACACACACACACACACACACACACACATCCTCTGTTCACTTCTCATACCAAAAGAAACCTCCGTTCAGACACACACAGACTCTTCATTCACTTTTCATACAAAAAAAAACCTCTGTTCATGCACGCACACCCTCCATTCACTTCTCATGCAAAAAGAAACCTCCATACACACACACACACACACACACACACACACACACACACACACACACACACACACACACACTCTCCATTCACTTCTCATACAAAAATAAACCTCCATTCACTCACACACACACACACTCCGTTCACTTCTCATGCAAAATAAAGGAACCCAACTAAATACCTCTGTTCTCATAAAAAGAAGAAACTTACTCAGTTCCCATTCCATGCTTGCTGCTTGCCCTGTGAGAGCAAGCTACCCAGAGAGACATTGCAATCCCTTCCCACGAGAGCAAGCTGATAGGTCCTAGCCTGCAGAAGTTGCAGTCCGATCTCCTTCAAGTCTATGCAGTTGTAACTGCATAGATGTCTGAGATCTCTGCTGTTTGAATGATGTTTTCCTAATCTGGACACTGGTTCACTAGCAGTCCGGATTGATTCTTAAGTTTGATGCAGTCGTGCATGGGTGGAGTTTTGGGAATAGCATGTGTGGGCAGAGTTGTGCAGCCAGTTTTGGGATCACTTTTGTTTTTTATTTCTTTTTAATGGGTTGTGCAGTTTTGGGATTGCTTTTGTTTTATTTCTTTTTTAATTTCATTTTATTTACAGCTGGGGGGCTGCAGTCCTGCAGTCCAATAGCACGAGCCACCCCTGCCTTTGCTTCTAAAGTAACTATGGACTTCTTGCAGAGAAACCTGCTAGGCTGTACCCAAGACAAACCACCAAAGAAGTAAAACAGCTTTTCTTTTGTACCTCCCATGCCTATCTTTCAAACAGGTTATGCTAAGAGGATGAAAAAAAAAAAAAAACAGGAAAGTTTGCCAGTATAAGCAAACTCCCACTGTGCATCTCACCCCTTTAGCCTGAAAAGAGAATATAACTTGAGAAGGTTTGTCTGGAGTCCAAGTGATATATAGAAGAGTTTCCAAGCTAACAAATTTCCTAGACACTAACAAGCAGTTCAAACACTATGCTCTCTGGAAAAGAGGAAACTGAAACACACACGCACACACACACACACACACACACACACACACACACACACACACACACACACACACACACACACACACACACACACAGCTGCCCGTATGGAGGCCCCTTTACCAAATTCAGTGGGGAGCCTGTAAAGGGGCTTCTGCATGGGCAAACAGCATTGCCAAAGTAAGCACCTGCATTGATTAACCTGTCAACAGAAGCTGAGCTCTGACTTAACCTACATAATCAGACTGTTCCCCACATGCATATACCATAAGATGTAATGTCTTCCCAAGATGATTTGAAGACTTTACCATCAGCTGTCTGAGATGTGCTGTACTATGCAGTGTACTGGTCATTCTTGGATAACAAATAACGATCTTTTCATTATCCTTTGTTTTCTCATGGGTCTTGCAGTGAACATAAATCATTTAAATAGCCATCTACTGTCATTAGTAGTTAAATGTAAACTTTGACCAAAATATACACTTAACAGCTTATCCTGTTGCTGGGACAGCTTACAGTTTAATTTCTAAAGTATTTAACTTAATCTGACATAATTTACTGTTTTTCCTGATGCAAGAAATATAGTTTGATATGCTTAAATGCTTGCTCACCAATATTACCTTTGTAAATTCACAGCAAAAGCAAAGATCAGCCACAATGAAAGGTGTAAATATATTTAATAATAAAAAATAAAAGAACAAGAAAATACTAAGTATATATTCACAGTGACATTAGTATTTATGTCATAGGAAACATTTTAAATAACAATGAGGGACAGGCTCCTACAAATAAAGAAAGCAATATCTAAACTAAGGTTCACTATAATCCTGACTGAATCAAAGAGAGTTACTCTTCCATACTTACTTAATAGAGCAAGGCAGATGATGTGGTGAATGGTTCTTCTTCTTGTTAAGCCCAACACAAAATACTGAGTACTCTATCTCACTAAGAGACTTCTCAAAATAATATCTACAATATTACTTGTGCAGAATGACATATCTGGTCATCTGACTTCTAGTTCTCTTGCAACCTCCCATTGCTGGAAGCTGGCAGGATTTAGCACCTAACTATAAAAAGTACACATACAAGGGCTTTTGCTCAGATCTGAGGCAGGTGCTGGAAGTCAGAAAACAATTTTATACCTCCACACTTCCAGAGTAGTAATTAATTTACCCCAGTGACAATACAGAAAGATTCCTAGTACAAGCTTTGTGTCTCAACTGCATAGAAACCTGGGAGATAGTATCTTTATGGCCTAGCCCGTAAAGTGATTTAATTTCAGATATATTTTAAAGGTTGCTGGACTGAGGTTAACCTTCCACTTTTCTCTGTTAAAACATATTAATTTAAACAGTTACAATAGTGCATGTACATTTCTGTTCTCGCTTGTAGAGCACACTGTGAATACATTTCAAACACAAGCACTTTGCAAGTATCTTTTCAACACAAACATCTATACAATTCAGTTTGATATACACACGACATGCAGTTCTAATATATTTGTAACTCGAGCATCTTGTATAAATCAGTTTGATATTCACAAATGAGATATAATTATTTACAAAATTCTAGCCAGCTGTGCTGGCAGTACCTCCTATCATAACACCTCTCCCCCATTCGAAGACTCAAGTTATTTTTTTCAAGTGCCCCTTCAGAAACATTGCTTGAAGGGAATTAATCTATTTGGGAATACATTTCACCATTCCCTGTCTTGAGATCCCAGTTGCCTTGGCATTTCTGACCCCAGTACAGTGCTGCATTGTCATATCATATACCTGTAATCCTAGGCTCAATAATAGTAACTTGTAAATTTGATGGCGGGCTTGCTGTAGCCATAGATCTCCACTCAGACTCCTCCTGCCTTCTACTGCAAACAGTGCCAGGGCCTCCCTTTCATGGTAAGTTGTTATGGTGTTAACATGGTACAATTTCTGCCCTTGCCTACTGCCTAGCAGTTCTACCATGTAGTTAACAGCACTGAACTTCCTTACCACTTTGAAGGGTCCCTCTCAAACTGCCTGCAACTTGTGTCTGATTGGAATGAGAACCATAACCTGCTGCACCACAGCATACTCTCTGGCTCAAGCATTCTTGTCATACCAGACCTTTTTCTGGTGTTAGACTTCTGCCAGTTTCTCCTGGGCCAAGCACATGTGTTCTGTGAGACTTGTCATGAGATTTAGGACATATGCCACAATAGACTCATTGTGGGATTCACACTCACTCTTCCACTCAATGCAAATCAAATCTAGAGGACCCTTCACCAGAGCCCATACAATAAATCAAAGGGTGAAAATCATGTGGATTCCTAGGGCATCTCTCTGTATGCAAACACCAGATGGGGCAAATGTCCCACTCTCTCTTAAACTGTTTGTAAATGCCTGTAGCATGGTCTTTAGTGTAGAGTTCAACTTCTCCACAAGGCTATTAGTCTGGCATGTTCGGCAATGGTCTTTAGGTGCTTCACCCCACAGTGCTTCCACAGACAAGCCAGCAGGTCTGATATGAAATTGGCACCTCTTTCAGTCAGTGTTTCTTTTGGGAAACCTACCCTGCTGAATATCTCTAACAAAGCATTTGCCACCTTTTCTGCCTCAGTGGAGGACATGACCACTGCTTCAGGGTATCTGCTAGCATAATCTACTACCACTAGGATATATGTCTTCCCTGTGGAATTTAGAGTACTCAGAGGCCCCACAATATCCATAGCTACCCTCTAAAGTGGTTTCTCCATCGCAGGCAAAGGCACCAAAGGAGCTTTAACCTTGTATCCTTCACTTGCCTACTTTTTGGCACCACTCACAGGTTCTGCAGTACAGTGTTACATCCCTTGCAAATCCAGACCAATAAAAGTTATGCATAATATGCCTCTTGGTACACTTTATGCCCATATGATACGTAAAGGGAATGTCATGGGCTATGGCTAGAAGTGTCAGATGGTAGCTTCTGGGCATTACCAACTGCTGTATTACCTCATCCTCTAGCCCTTCCTTGGGAGTCCATTCTTTATACAGTAACCCTTTGCTTCAGTATATGGCATCCCCTTTTCTTTGAGAATCAGGTGCCTCCCTAGCTACCTCCCTCAAGCCTTGTAATGCAGGGTCTGAGAGCTGGGCCTGTCTCAACTCTATCTTTGTAACCCCCATCAGCTCTCCTTCCACAGGAAGTCTGGTATCCTCTGACAGCAGTGCCAAACTGTCAGCCTGAGTACTACTACTCACCTCTGCCCTTGCAGTCACTCTGTCCAAGGGAACATCAGTACCCACCAGTAGTTGTGGCTCACCTTCATTCTCACTGTTAGGGTAGCTCCCTCCTTGAAGTAGCCACCTCACCAGTCCTGGCTTCAAATGTGTGATCTGTCTGTGTCCCCTCCAGGCTACCAGATCCACATGCCTATCATCAAAACTGACTGTGTGTTACTGCATGCACATAAGGTATTGCATTATTAAAATCCTTCCTTATCAGCACATCTGCATTGATATCATAAAACTAACCTACTTCTAGCTTTTTTTCCTACCCTCCCAGTCAAGCTGAACCCTAGCCAGAGGTATTTGGAATGGGTTCCCTCCTAAAGCTCTGAGTGAAGTAGACTGCCCAAGGAAGTAGTGCTTCTCTTTAATCATTGCAGGCTTCAAAATAGTTAGGTCAGAGGCTGTGACTGTCTTAGCAGTGGCCTGTTTCCCATCTACTAAGATAGGATATAACCTCTTGTAGTAGTTTGGTACCCTTGTTATCTCCAGGCAACTTACCACTAGCATTCTGTTATTCCCACTTTCTGGCTCCCCTACCTTTTGTTCCTCACCTTGCCTCAGTGGACATCTATATGATACATGGCCCAACTGGTTACATTTAAAACATTTAACCCCTGATACTGTCCTTGACCTTGAACTAGTGGCTTCCCTTATTAGTGGTAGACTCTGTTAGGGGTGCTGGGCTGTCCACCTTGGTTTCCTTTATATCCACGTGCAGCACTGAGTATCCCTTTACTGTGCAGTGATGCCCTTCTTTCTAAGTCGAAATCTCCTTTTTTTTCCCCAGCTCATCTGCTGTGTTGCATTCCCTATCTGTCAACCAGATTTTCATGTCCTTATGCAAAGTGCTAAGGACTTGTTCCTTCACCAAAATGTCTGCCAACCCTTCAGAATGGGTGACCTGACACCCACTCACTCACCTATGAAAATAAGTGGTTAGATTAGCAACAAAATCACATAAACTTCCATCTGCCTTGCATCTATGCTCACAAACCCTTTTTCTATAAACTTCAGGTGTTAACTTAAAGCACTCTAATAAACATCTCTTTCCTTTGTTCTAGTCTAAACAATCAATATCACACAATTTAGAAATAGCAGTTGCAGCTCTTCTATGGAGTAAGGTGGTCAGGAACAGTACCCAGAGGCCTTGGTCAACATTATACTGTTTACATACACTTTCAAACTTATGAATAATACTATCAAAATTACCTCCCTCTGTAAACTGTGGAAGACATTTACTGACCTTTATTGCGTGCGCGGTTCGGTTGAACCATAACCCTGCCAAAGAGTCAGCAACTCTCTTTCATGTTGCCTTTGCCTCTCATTTTCTTTGGCCGCCAAATGCCACAGTTTCTATGCTGATTCTAATTCCAAATGTTTGGAATCCAGTTCAAGTCTCTAACTCTAGATGGATTTTTAAGTCCTCTGATGAAAAGTTAAACTGTCCTGTTACTGAGAGCTGTACATCTCCATTACTCCATCACCAGTCTGGTTGTCTTCCTGGTTGCTGGTCTGTAAAGCAGCTGAGATTAAGGTTGCAATCATTTCTCTTTTAGTCAGGTTGTCATGCACCAGTCCTTTGGCTTGGCACATCTCAGCCAACTGGTTCCTTGTTAGCTTGCCATAATCCTCTGCTGACATCCGTGCCTGCTCTCCCTGACTAACTAAGCTAACAAAAATATAAATAAAACTATTGTGATCATACCTCTCAACTGTCCCAGATTTTCAGGGATGTCCCTGATTTTGGCTCAAATTTTAGCTCTGTCCCTCTTAATCCCTCCTAAAACTAGTGACTTTTGGAGGAAAGGTGGTGAATTACACTTAATGAATAATGACAATAATTAAGAGTTATAGACTTCTTTTACTTCAGAAAATGTGTATTAATTCATATGCTCTGATTCTGTCAATGTTTCAAGTTAATAGCACTAATATTTTAAGTGTCCCTGATTGTCCCTGATTTTTTTGTGACTTGTCCCTGATTCTGTTGAAATTTGTCCCCGATTGGTTGAGAGGTCTGATTTGATATGAGCCTCTGAATGTTTATCATGTGGCTGCTTGAGAGTACAAGCACCTTATTTAGTGACAACTGCTAAGAGGTTACACAAGTTCAATATCTACACCACTGTTACCAATATGTGATGTGGTGATTCCCACCACTGCCAACCAATATGTGATGACCCTCCAACTCTGGACCAGTGGACCAGTAATCAAGGAGCCTCAGTGCTCACCACTGGCACCAGTAAGGGACATTCTCTGGGAGGATAACAGGTACACACACACAGTATCTCCAGATGCATCTCTCTGCATCATGCACCATCAAGCACATTTTCCCTTTAAGAACACACTGGGAACACAGTCAGTCCGCGGTTAGTTTCTCCCTCTTACTCCAGATCCCCCTTAAGGCTCCCCACTGGCACAGCTATAGAGTTGAGATCTCAGCTGAGTGTCCAAGCCAAGACCTCTAGCACCCTCTCTGTCTAAACAGTGCTTTGTGTCCCTGCCAAAGTAGCTGACACACACCCTCTTTGAGATTTGATTGACACACACACACACACACACACACACACACACACACACACACACACACACACACACACACACACACACACCTGAGAAACGCTGGCATAGGTTTACTAGGTATGCCACCTTCTTAAACATGCTATAAGGTAGTTACTACTGCCACCAGACACTTCTGCCAGCTATCTTAAGACTCTTCCAAGGGTACCCGATATACTGAGTGAAATTAATATTAATACAAATGGTAGTTTGTCTAAATGCAAGGCTGTTAGGAGCGGCCCACACAGTGTCACCAAATAAATATGCAAGTACTCTCAAAACGTAAATATCCCTACAAAGATCAGCGGCAAGGAAAAGTTTCAATATATTTAATAATAAAAGAACAAGAAAATATGAAGTATATATTCATAGTGACATCAGAGTTCAAATCACAGGAAATATTTAAAATAACATTGAAGGACAGGCTCAGACAAATAAAGAAAACAATATCTAAACTAAGCTTCACTACATTCCTGACTGAATCTAAGAGAGTTACTGTTCCCTACTTAACAGAGCAAGGCAGATGATGTGGTGAATGGTCTTTCTTGATGTCAAGCCTAAGACAGAATACATAACACTCTGTCTCACTAAGAGACTTCTCAACATAATATCTAAAATATTACTTTTGCAGAATGATATCACGTTTGGTCATCTGACTTCTAGTTCTCATGCAAACCCCCATTGCTTTAAGCTGGCAGGAGTTAGCACCAACCGGTAAAAATCCACAAACAAGGGCTTTTGCTCAGATCTGTGGCAAGTGCTGGAAGTCATAAAACAATTTCATACCTTCCAGAGTAATTAGTTCAACCCAAAGACAATACAGAAAGCTTCCTAGTACAGACTTTGTGTCTCTGGCTGCATTGAAACCTGTGAGATAGCATCTTTATGGCCTAGCCTGTAATGTGATTTAATTTCAGATGTATTTTAAAGTTTGCTTGTCTGAGGTTAACCTTCCAGTTTCCTCTGTTAAAACATATTCATTTAAACAATTACAATAGTGCATGTGCATTTCTGTTCTCTTCAGTAGGGCACACTGTGGATACATTTTTAACATAAGCACTTTACAAATACCTTTTCAACACAAACTTCTGTACAAATCAGTTTGATATACACGACGTACAGTTGCAATACATCTGTTTTGTAAGCATCTTGTATGAATCAGTTTGATATTCACAAATGAGATATAATTATTTACAAAATTCCAGCTTGCTGTGCCGGCAGTGTCTCCTATCATCACACCTGTCATCGTCAATTATCAGAAATTAACTTTAAACCATTTCTGAGAACAGATTATGATAGAAGAACATTTTTTGTGAGACTTTTATACCTTTTCTGCTACAAGCAGTATAAATGGTTTGTTATTCTCTTTTGCCACCAAAGTTTATTTATGGTTGTGTATCTGCCTGCTCCTCCATCATACAGTAACCTGCAAAATATATGCAAATTTGCATCACACTTCAGCCGTGGTCATCATCATCATCATCATCATCACCCTTTTTTTCCCATTTTTTTCTACATGAGGGGGTCTGGCATCACATATCATCACCTCTCTTGAATCAATGCCACTCTGCTAAACCCTTTGTTTGTCATGCATGACTGTTTCAGGTCTTTCTCACACACTTCATCCATCTTTGTGCTGTGTCCTTAGTTCCTCTTTTCTCTTTCTCTCTTCCTCTTCTCTAACAAATCACCATAATCCCTACTCATTGGCATTCTCTGCAACCTGTGCTACTTTAGCTTCTAATCTAATATAATCTTTTCCTCATCAGTCCATCATATGCATCCTACTTTCCTTTTCAAAAACTTAATCTCCATCATCACTAGCTTCCTCATTTGCTCTTTCTTCACTAGTCAGCTTTTTGTGCCATACAGAAACACTTGTTGCATCACTGTTTCAAACACCTTACCTTTCAGTTTATTGGCATTTTTGCCACGCACTGCTCCTGGCATTCTGTGATATTTGGCTGAAGCACCTCTGATTCTAGCTTTGACATTCTCATTCTGGCTTCCCTTCTTGTCTCCCACCCCTGACAGATGCTTGAAACTGTTAACCTGATCTGCTATTTTCTATTATATCTATGTTTTCAGCTAGTCCTGATTTCCCCAGTTTGCATGACTTATGTGTACTCAGTTTCAACGTACTTCTTCAGTTTTGCATTCCAATTTGCTATCCTATCATTTGCTGCCATGACTACGGTCTTATCAGTGTTTGGATTTATTACATGCACTTTCAGTTTTACATTCTCTTCTCCTATCATTTGCTGACATTTTTGTTCTGAGTTCTTTAATGCCACATTATCCATGCAGAGTACCTTTGCTGATCTGTCCCCTCCAATCTGTTTCCTAATGTAGTCCATCATCAGTATGAACAGCACTGGGCTGAGAGCTGAACCCTGATGCATGCCCACTCCCATCAGGAACCCCTCTGTGAGCATGATTGCTGCTTGCATGTGTGTCATGGGGTGCCTGTACATAGTCTGTACTAATTCTACCAATGTTTCTGGGGCATCATATCATCACAGGAATGCCCAAATCGGCTTTCTTGCGGCCTTGTCATATGTTTGGGAATGCCCAAATGGACACTTTTCACGTATCCAGCTTCTTCTGCACTATCTGCCTAATGATAAACTTTGGGCTGATTGTGTTTGATCCTGCTCTGAATCTGAACTGCTCATCTCCCATCGTACTTTGTGCTACTCTACATATTCATTTACAATCACCCCCTTTTGTATGCTCATGGTGTTGTTTATAGTTGTGAATGTTTTCCTTGTTCTTTACACTGAATCTAGAATATTTATTCTCCAGTCATCTGAGATGCACTTTTTCCCACAAACTGCAAGGAGTGTCCTCAGAAACCATTTCTTCCTTTACTCAGCCAAGGTATTGATTGTGTCTGTCCTAACATCATGTGAGCCTACTGATTTCCCTGCCTTCATTTTTGTTAGTACTTTACTTCCTTATTTTAGTGTGGGTTCTTCTTCATCTTTCATGGGGCAATACCACTTCTGCGGGGTTTTCTTCATTCAGAAGTTGCTAGAATTTTTCCATCCACCTTCCTTTGATGTCCTGTGGACTGACATGGTTTGTTGCATCATTTATTATGAATAACATCTGCTGGCTATGTGCTTTATCTTTCTGCTGCTGGCATGCAATCTGATAAATGTTTTTTGTATCATCCGCTGAGTCACATTTTTATTTTTTATGCTGAGTTTTTTGCTATTACAGCAGCTTTCTTAGCTTCTATATTAGTCAGTCAGTATTGTTTCTTAGCCTGTTCTACCATTTCTGTCTCCCACTTCTTTTTGCACTCATTCTTTTTCTAACTTCTTGGACGTCTACATTTCACCACCAGCTTTGCTTATACATGTTATCTCAGTTCCAGATTGTGTTCCGTTGCCTTCAAACATCATCTTTTGAGATGCTGCAATTCTTCTGTAACTACAGTCATTCCTATTCTTCCTGAGGTACTAGAACCCAGAGTATTTCTTTACCTGGAGTGGCAGATTGAAAAGGCTTGTAATCACATATGAGTCTACCCCCCCCCCCCAATTGTAGTGAAGGAAAATTAGGGTTTATCTAGGTACATATCACAACCACTGACATTACAGTAGTCCTTCAACCTTAGCCCAGTAGATTTTTTTATGGTTGAGTCTTGCAGTTAACATCTTGAAGGAATTACCTCTTTTCCTGCGATTCATCAAGAAGGGCATCATTAAAAGAAATGACAGACCCTGTTTTAATGCAAGTTTTATCCTTATTAAAAAGTTTATCTGAACTGTCCACATCTGATGATTCCCTATTCTATTATGCAATCACAGTGTGATGATTCCCTATTCTATTATGCAATCACAGTGTGACTGACTTATAGTAGATAGTGCACATTCTGTTTACAAATACTGAGGTGAATTATATCTGTTATATAGGTAAGACAGATTGATGCTGTCCTCAGAAGTATGTACAAATCCACAAACAAATTCTGTTTTGTAATATGTGAGACATACTTTGTATATGACAAAAAATTAGCACTAGTATTACCTCACAAACAGGAAGACTATGTGCTTGGGAAGGAGGAACACACATGGCTCTGTTCATTATAAGAGAATAAAATCATAAGCTTTTCTTATTAATTAGTTTTCTACTACCAAGTCTGTAGTATATCTCCTGAATGAGTACTGAAATTAATCTTAATCAGAGGAAAACAGTATTATGCAGTGTACTTTCTATAAGAACAAGCAGTGGATCCTTTCAACTCTCTAGCCACTAGTTGCATTTCTGGAGATACTTGCTATAGAAACATACTACAATTCAGTCCTTGTTTAAATTTTGTATTTTGTTTAGCAGCACCAGCTTATAAGTCTCATGCAGAAGATCAGAGTATAGATCTTTCCCTCACTCTTATCCAAAATCCTTTGACTCAGCATGTTTCAAACCATGTCACAGCACAGATAACACACTTAGTTTTCTTAACATAAAAACTAGAAAAAAGGACAGTTAGTCACATCTATATTTCTTGATATATCAAAACAATTTTCAACTCTGTATTTCATCATGTATTTTAAGATGTCTTCCTTCAGATGATATGAGTTACAATTACAGTTAATTAGTTCAAGTTTTACTTATCTCAGTGCTCCCTTTCTGTAAAATGACAATATGTATATTACTTTTCATCATCAGTAACAGAGTATGCTCAGTATCAATACTGGGCCCAATGCATTTTACAATGTTCATTAACAAAAAGTAAAACATCATAACCATTGTTAACTTGGTTCATATACAGAAGACAGTTTTGATTGTATCAAAAATTAATATGGATGATTTACAGTTAAAACAAACAAACACAATAATAATAATAAAACTTCTTCGATACAGTTGGTTTGAGAAGTATCAGTTATTAAATTTATATTAATATGAGCATATCTCAAAAGCTAAACTGTTACAGATTTATAGGTGTATACTAGGCTAAGGACCACTGGGGTATTTATAAGCCTAGCCATGGAACCCAAATGCATACTATGAGTTATTGTGCCGTAGAGTTTGTTTTAATAGGCAATGTGTTAGTTAAGGCATGATTTAATGGCTGCTACTGTCCATCAGAAAAACAAGTGTTTAACCAGGGATTCATTTCTGATTTTCCATCCATTGGTCCAGGTTGCACTTGAATAGGGTTAGGGAAGGGCTTTGGTGGGAAGCCTATTCCAGAGAATGGGGATTCTCTGAGATACATGCCTGTCCCTCCAACATTCCTATATAAGTCATGAGCAAAGTTTAAATCCTTAGATCCTAGTGGTAATGGTGTTGTTTATTTTGTGGATATGCAAAAGGTCCATCAGAGCAGGATCTAAGGATGCTGTGTATGCCAAGCATAAATTGCCTTTCAGCAAACAAAATGTAGAGACAGGGCTTTGAGTCAATCTGCATATTACATTGTATTTATGTCTTGTATTCCTTTTGTGAGGAACTTATGTGGATGTTCCAGTTGATGCATGTGCCTGGTCAGGTACAAACTGAAGGGGGCATTATACTCAATGATGGCTCTGATGAGGGCTGAATACAGTGGCACAATGATTTTCCAGCACCTGAATGCCATGCCCTTAGTTATAGATTGAATGACATAGAATGCTTTTCTTACAACCTTAAACATATGTTTGTTGAAAGCAAGGTTTCTACATAAGTCCCCAAATCCTTGACTACTGTGTCTACTTTTAAGGATGGTTTATCAGTGAGTTAGTTTGCCTGGGTGGTCATCTTCCTAAAAAGTACTATTATGCATTACTTGACATTGAGTTTTAAGCCATAGCTTTGGTACCAGTCATTTGTCTGTCTTAGACCTTCATGTAAGATGTCGGTGTCTTGTCGTAGCCAGAGGACCTTGACATTGGCCTTGACTTACAAAAATTGATGCAAAAGAGGAATTGACCCAGCACAGAAACCTGGTGGACTGGCCTCTTTATGAAGGTAGTCCCTCCAATCCCAATTTCCTAAGTGCTGCCAATGAACCACCTTGCAATCCAGTGAGTTATATAAGGGCTTAAGCCTAATTCCATGAATTTATTTACAATACCTGAGTTGGGTATTGTATGAAATGCCTTAGCTAGGTCAAGGTAGTCAGTATGCACCATTTTCCCCTCATGCATTACCTTGGTGACCTTCTCAAAGAAGTCCATCAGGTTCAATAGGCATGACCCGCCATTAAAGAAACCAAAGTTAGTTGGGTTCAATGTCTGAAGGTCTCCTTTGTCATTGTTAATCATTTCCATGACAATTCTTTTCATAACTTTGCATACGAGAATAGACAGACTAATGGGTCTGTAGTTCCAGGAATGCATTGATAATCTACCCTTAAGCAGAAGGTTGACCAGTGCAGTCTTCCATTCATGTGCATGAAGCCTGTGAAGAGGCATTGGCCTGATAGGTCATATTTCATACTATTTACAAGGCATTCTGGGGCCTCTCAAAGCTGTATTCCTGGCCTTACACAGTACATCTAAGACCTGCTGTCTACTGGTAGTTGGTGTGAATATGTTAGATGGTATTTCCTGGGGGGGGCAGCTGTGGGTGAGAGGAGGGTAAAGTTGGAGGTCAATTTGTCACCCAGGAGATTTTCTAAATCTCCTAGTTCTGTGAATGTGACTCCATCTACCAACAGTTTGGCACACTATTGTGTGCTGATGTTGATATTTTGTGCATTGCTGTAGTGGGCCTTATGGTTGTTCTTGACTTGGGATGCTATCTTTACCTCAAAATTTGCTTTTCTGGACTTAAATAGTTCTCTTAGTTGTCTATTCAGTTTGATGAGAGAATGTTTATCTTTTTGTGGTGTAAGACATCTTAATTTTAGGTACGACTTATTTCTTTTGTCATACAACCTATTTAATTTTGGATTACACCAGGGTGGTATGTTTTCTCAGTTAGTTTTGGGCTTACTTCTGGTAGGCACAGCAGCCTCTGTGCAATCATTGACATGGGTGTACAGAGCTTCTGTGAATAATTGCTTATAGACTGTTGTATTCTTTGTGTTTGGAAGGTCTTGAAATGTTGATAGGTTATAATTTAATACAAGGTAGCTTGGATATGAATAGTTTCTAACTGTTATAATGTTTGCTGGTGTTACCAAACTGATTCTTGTTTCGAAGGATATTGCATTGTGGTTTGATCTTACCAGAGTATATAACACTGGCAGGGATGGAGGGGATGCAGTGTTCTGTCAGTTTATGAGTACCTGGTCCAATATGTTTGTACCTCGAGTTTTAGGCTATAGGAGCTACTGTTAACTAATATTGAAATTAGATAAATGTGTAAGCTATACAGTAAAAAAAAAGAAAACAACCAAACTCTTGTTATGCTCTACAAAGCAAAATTATCTTTAACTGAATCTTCAGTATTAACAGATATTTTCTCATTTTATTACCCTTTCTTCTATATGCCTTAACTATTTTTAATGTATAAAAAGCTCAACTACACAAATTAGAGAAATGCTATAGTAAATTAACCAAATCTGCAGCAGATCTCCCAAACAATATTCACCCATGTGAAGTACTACAAAGAATAAAATGCCAAAGACTACTTAACAGTGTAATAGTATCACAATGAAGGTACTGCATGTTGTATCACAATGAAGGTACTGCATGTAGTATAAGGATGAAGGGTAGTGCATGTATTATCACAATGGACATAGTACATTTAGTATCATAATGAAGGTACGGCATGTATTATCAGGATGAAGGTAGCGCACGTAGTATCAGGATGAAGGTACTGGATGGAATATTTTAAAAACCCCAATAGTTCCCTGACATTCAAACCCAAGTACACATCCATAATTCTGTGAGGTCATTTAAATTAAAGCAATTCCAACTACTTTTTAATGAAAAGGTAATCTGTCTATTTATGTTTATTAAAACCATTAAATATTTTTAGGCTCATAGGTAAGTACCAGGCTAGATGTCCTCCTGGGACTTTTTAAGCCTAGCCAGTTTCTCTTTTTATGCTTATAATAACCTATTCCATTTGGTTATAGATTAACCTTCCTCATCCAGTGGTCTATAATTATATATTACCCCTAATAAAAATAACTGTGATAATGCCATAGATAATTTGAGGGGGACCCATGAATGGAATAAAGCATTTAGGATCTGCATCTGTCCATTAGTAGTACAAGGGGCAGTCCTGGTGTAAATGTTCTGTTTCAATCCATATATCTAAGTTGCACTTGAAAATGGACAGGGATGAGCTTTGTTTTATGTACATGGGGAGTCTGTGCCACAGCAGTGGTATTCTCTATTAAGTAAACTTGCCCCTCCAAACCATAGAGTTGATGTTGCAGAAAAGGTTTAGATTCTTATACCAAGTAGTTCTGATGCCATTTGACTTGATGGTGTGCAGTAAATTCATCAGTAATGGGTTGGAGGGGATCTTGTATGCCAAATACAGGTCACCTCTTAACAGTATGTAGGATACTGAGTATATTGACAGGGATGTGAGTTGGTCCATGAAAGACATATTGTTTAAGTTGGGTCTATATCACATAATCAAACTTTTAAAAGTTCGAACACCATACAGTCGAGACCATATGTTCAAACTCTTGGAAGTCCGAAACTCAAAAAAACAAACAAAAAAACCCCAGAAAAAACCTAGCCCCGCCCTGCACCTACCATGTGTGGGGCTGCATCTCCCACACCCCCCACTATTTAAATATAGCAACTCCAAGATCGCACTACAGTGCAGACAATGGAAAACTTCCATTGCCGCACTGTACAGGGATCTCCTTTGAAATGTTTGAACTTTTAAAAGTTCAATCATATGGCATTGACCGTATGACGTTCAAACTTTTAAAAGTTTGACAACATGATAGGAACCTGTTTAAGTCTTGTATCCTTTTAGTAAAGTATCTCCGTGGGCATTCAAGTTATTGCATGTGACATAGATACATATCAAAGGAGCCATTATATTAAATGATTGGCCTAATGAGGGCTGAGTAAAGAAGAAAGTGATGTTCTGGTAGTTGGTGTGAATATGTTAGATGGTATTTCCTGGGGGGGGGCAGCTGTGGGTGAGAGGAGGGTAAAGTTGGAGGTCAGTTTGTCTCTTTGTTTATAAACGATGCCGTATAGAAGGTTTTTCTTACAACAACAGACAAATGTTGGTCAGAAGTTAGGTCACTGGTCACATAAGTTCCCTACTCCTAAACAACTGAGTCAACTGTTATGGGAGTGCTGTCAGTGTGACAGTTCCCTGAGGTAGATGACCTCCCAAAGGATACAGTAATGCATTTTTTAACATTTACTTTCAGACCATGATTTTGATACCAGTTACTTGAGACAAGCCTTCTTGCAGGATATCTAAGTCATTTGGGGATTCAATGATTGCTCCCAGCTTACAGTCATCTGCAGACTTATCGAGACCCCATTGGTATTATCTTTTATGTCAGAAAAGTCGATGCCAAACAGGAGAGGTTGCAGGACAAACCCTGGGGAACTCCACTGGTGACTGGTCTTTTTTCTGAAGACAACTTGACCTGTTTTGATTATCTGCATCTTATATGTGAGCCAGTTGGTAATCCAGCAGGTAGCATAGAAATTTATTCCCAGTTTATTTAGCTTTTCTACTATGCCTGAGTTGGGAATTATCCATCCCCCCAAAAAAAACTTTGGCCAGGTTGAGGTATGTTGTGTGTAGCATTTTGGCTTCATCCATTGCTTTAGTTTTTTTTTCAAAAAGTTAGCCAGGTTGAGTAAGTATGATCTGCCATTGTGGAATCCAAACTGAGAAAGGTCCAGTTTTCGGGGGTTCTCTATGTCCTGAATGATTAACTCCACTGTAAGTCTTTCCATTGGCTTTGCATATGAGGCTGGCCAGACTTATGGGTCTGTAATTCCCTGGATCTGTGGAAGGTCCTTACTTATGCAGGGGAAAGACTGCAGCTGTTCTCCATTCACTTGGTACAAAATCTGTTTGGAGGCTGAGATTGAACAGTGTTGTTACGGGTCTGGCTAGATTGTTCTTTGTGCTATTTATGATGCATCTAGGAATATTGTCAGGACCCATCAAGCCAGTATTTTAGCTTTTGATAGCACTTTTAGGACTTGGTCTCATGTGACAGCTGGAGCTGAGTCAGTTTTAGTTATATGTTGATGGACAGATGGAAGGGAAAGAGCGGTAAAGTTAGAACTAAATTTATCAGCCAGTAGGTTCACTATATCCACATCCTCAGTGCAGGTAGGTGTATGTGATTATTTTTGGCTTGGGTAGCTATTTTGACCTCCAACTTGGCTTTGGGGCATTGGTAGCGGTATAGGGTGTTTGTGAGGATCCAATCTAGGATAAGATTGGTAGGTGAGGTTTTGTGCATGCATGTGGGGGATGTGATAAATTGGAGGAACCTGTGTAATTTAATCCAGAGTTGTGGGGAATCTGGTGATAGTTGAGACCAGTCAATATTGACACCCCCCTAGAATGACTGTTTCATAGTGTATGTTGTGGGACAGCCAGGACAGAATAAACTCTAGGGTGGGAATATTATTCCCTGGTGGAATATATATGGAGGCAATGGTGAATTTTTTATGGGAGTTTAGGTGGGAATTGAGAATAAGTATTCAGCTGGGTGGAAACTGGGAATAGGGATGATTATAGGTGAGAGGTTAAGATTGTTAGAGTAGAGAAGGGCATATAATATATATATATATATATATATATATATATATATATATATATATATATGTATATCTATATCTGTATATATATATATATATATATATATATATATATATATATATATATATATATACATACATATATATATATATATATATATATGTATTATAGTCTGCATTCTTTCTCTATATATATGTCATTCTCTACTCCAACAATCTTAATCTCTCCAATAATATATATATATATATATATATGTATATATATATATATATATATATATATACATATATACATACATATATGTGTGTGTATATATATATATATATATATATATATATATATATATATATATATATATATATGCAAGTTAAATAGGTAGTGAACTATCTAGCTCTCTGTCGGTGTATGTACATATATATAAAGTTTTGTAGTATTATATGCTCATACATTTTAGAAACCAGCTCCATTTGTCATCATCATCATCATCAACCCTCTTTTTCCCCATTTTCTACATGGGGTCAGGGTGTAGTGTTACCTGCCCCAATCTCTCTTGATTCAGGGCTAAACTTCTGCCTTCTTTGACACTCATGCCTGACTGTCACAGATTTTCTGTCACACAATCTATCCACGTTTTTGCTGGATGCCCCCATTTCTTATTGCCTTCTTCCAGTCTGTCCCAAGTCTTCTTCACCATATTGTCTTCTGCTTTTCTGCAATTGTGACTGAACCACCGTAATCTGTTGTCTTTGATATTTTCTGCAATTGTAGCTACTTTGGCTTCGGTTCTTATGTCCTCATTTCTTCATCTGTCCCACAGTGTGTATCCTACCACCCTTTCTCAGGTGCATTATTTCCATCACCTCTACATTTGTCATCTGCTCTGCCTTTATTGCCCAGGTTTCTGTACCATACAGTAGCACTGGTTGCATCATTGTTTTGTACACATTACTTTTCAGCTTCTTTGGGATTCTTCTGTCATTGACTACACCTGGCACACTATGTGAGTTGGCTGCAGCTCCTCTGATTCTAGCTTTAACCTCTTCATTCAGATTTTCTTTCTCCTTAACCACCCCTCCCACATACTTGATGCTGTTAATTTGCTCCACTATGTTCCCTTCTATCTCAGTTCTTAACTTTTGATTTCCCCTATTTGCTGTCATTGCCACTGACTTATTTATACTATGTTTCATATCATGTGCTTTCAGTTTTGCATTCCATTTCCCTATCCTTTGCTGAAGATCTTGCTCAGATTCTGCCTATAATTAATAATAAACAAGAAATCTGAGGAGTATGAAATGTTACTATTAGGAGATAATGTAATCAGTGCAAAAAATTCCATGTTATTGTTCCACTGCGCTTTTTTGAGATTTTGTTGACTGTACAACCCAGCCTGTCTGGTAACCCAAGGGGTTCTCCCTTTGATGACCGTGAGGGAGCTGTACAAATGTCTGTTTAAAAATTGCCAAAGATATGGGAACCTTTTACATAGGAGGCACCCATACAGTATAGCCATTTATCAAGAATAGGTAACTTGGACTTTTTTTTTTTTTTCAAAACAGGTTTATTGTTTTAACATATAAGAGAAATATCATAACAATTTTATACAAGTAATTAAAAATAGGTATTATTATAATATTCAACAAAACAACTAAAGTATTTACAAAGACATCCACTACAATCAGATCAATTAATTAAACTAAAATACCGTGCTATTGAAATTAGAATTTTGTTAACAAATTTTGTAAATTATCCCATACAATATAATTAGATGTTTTTCTAGTTGTTCTCGTCCTAATTGTGTTTATTTCCATATGGCACATTATATTCATAACATTTTTAAATTCATTGAACGAAGGAGGTGTATCTGAAATCCAATTTCTAGTTATTATTTTCCTAGCCACTGCTAGAATAGACCATAACAAGGGAAGCTTAACCTTTTTAACACATTGAGGTACAGGTGTGTTGAATAATATAAGAGATTTAGAAATAATGAAATTATCTGTAAAAAGAGCCTGCAAAATTCATTAATTGACTTCCAGTATTCTTTCAATTTTATACAGTCATAAAACATATGAGCCCAGTCAGCATTAATTTCTACATTACATCTCTTACATAAATTATCTTTATTATTTATTTTATTCATCATCAAAGGTGTATAAAAAGATCTATGTAAAAATTTCCATGTATAAAGTCTCCAGACAATGGAAGACGTAGTTCTATAAGCAGATTCCAATATATATTGTTTATCTTGTTGATTTGGTGGGTCCCCATTAATAGAAGTGAAATAATTCCAGTATGAATCTACACTGTAAAAAGTTTCTTGTCTGATAATTTTATGTATGTATGAAAGTTTACCTTTATCAGAAACTTTATGTTGTAAATTTAATATCAAGTAATCAATCAGTGTTGGAATAGATTCTTTAACTGTTATAGACATTATATCTATTTTATTAATGAGATGTTGTCTAAAAGTCTGAACCTCTAACCAGCAAGTTTCTCTTAGATCAAATTCTTGTTTTAAGAAATCTAGATTTTTAACTTTATTATCAGATATCAACTGATACCAGTACTTTAGATCATTATCTATAGCTAAATGAGTTCCTTCAGAAGTAGATGACAAAAGCATACCCTGAGTATACATTATAGGGAATACAATAAAATTCCATTCCCTATACTTAGGGTGCATGAATATAAAGTTACGATAGCTAATAATAATATTTAATGGGTAACAAACCATATGTTTAGGTGTAATAGGTGAAGTACAAAATTCCTTTAGTAACCATAAGATGGAGTTATTTACAATCATATTTTTATGTGTTAAGGAGATTTTCACGAAGTGCATACTAATTAGCTCCCAATAATCTTTCCATTTTGCGACATATGACTGATCTATTAATAAAGTAATAACTTTTACAATAGAAGAGATAGTATATAAATTAAAGTCTGGAAAAGAAATACCCCCTTGAGACCAGCTATTAGTATATTTCTTTAATGCAATCCTAGGTCTATTAGGTGCCCATAGGAAATTTAACATTGGTGTATTCAGTTTCTTGATAATTATTTTTGTAGGTGGAAGTATTATTGATTGTATTAAGTATAAAATCTTGGGGAATATTATCATTTTAATAATTGTAATTCTCTCCTCCATAGTAAAAAACATATTATTCCAGGTATTAAAAAGATTTTGTATATTAAGAAAACAGGTATTATAATTATTATATATAATAGATTTAATATCTTTAGATAGTATTATACCTAAATAAGTTATCTGACCTGAATTGGGTACATATTTAGTAAAATCGCTAATGAGAATATTTTTTCGTGTATATATAGGTAGTATTTTAGTTTTTTCTTCATTGAATATTAAACCAGAAATACTTTTAAAATTCATCATTTTATCAAATAGAGACTGCATAGAAGAATTAGATCCTGCTGATGTAATTAGAACATCATCTGCAAAAAGTTGAATTTTGGATGTTGTATTTTCATCTATTTCAAAACCCTCTATGTCAGTACTGTTTCTGATCAAATTAGCCCAAGGCTCCATTACTAAAGTGAATAATAGTGGAGAAAGTGGACATCCTTGTTTTGTACCTTTAAGAATAGGTATTTTTTTTGAAACATATGTTCCTACCTTAATATAAGCCAGCGTTCCTTTGTATAAATGCTCGATTAGATTTACAAATGCATCAGAGAAGTTTGTGCACTTCAGTAAGGTAAACCGATAGTCCCAACTTACTGAATCAAATGCTGAACTTATATCAAGACTAATAAGTGTTAAATCTTTCTTTTTCCTATTTGCAAAATCAATGTTAAAGTTCTTCTTATATTATCAAAAGTATTTCTATTTACAATGAAGCCTGTCTGATCTATATCTATAATGCCGGGAATGATTGTCTTCAATCTATCAGCAAAAATACTCATAAACATTTTATAATCAACATTAAGTAATGAGATGGGCCGATATGAAGAACATCTAGTTGGATCTTTATTAGGTTTTAAAATTGGCGAAATAAATGTATATTGCCAAGATGGGGGGGGGTTATTAACTCAGTTTGGGCCAAAATAAAAACCTTATGTATTAATGAATATGTACTTTTAGAAAGGATTTTATATATCTCTGGTATAATACCATCATTACCCGGTGCTTTGTTTGATTTAAGCTTATTTATTTGTGCAATAACTTCTGTATATGAAATACTCTTGTCCAATAGTTTAATCTGTTGTTTATTAAGCTTTTTATTCATGTTTGTGGTTATAAACTCCTTTATTTTATCTTTAGGTTCCATGTTAATGTTATTATGGTTAATTTTGTGAAAGTGATTTCTAAATTCATCTAGTATTTCTGGTATACTAGAAACATTCTTCTTTTTCCTTAGAGAAAATATTTCTTTGATATGGTTTTGTTTATTCAACCTTTTTGTTTTATTTTTAAGTCTCTGTAAGTATTTGGGGCTTATTGAATAAGACAAAAACTTGTATTTCTCTAAAGTTATTTTAACTTTATGAGTTAAAATTTATTTGTATTTCTCATTTAGTTTGTTTATTTCTTCAATAACTTTCTTGTCCATACTATTTTCTTTATTATTATGTTTATAAGAGTCTAATTTACTTTGAATATCTAACAATTCCTTATCCCAAGATTTCCTTTTATTGTTATATCATCTGATACTTTGTCCATATAGATATGATTTTAAGGCATCCCAAACATAAACAATGGAGACTTCAGGAGTATTATTTATGTCTAAAAAATGTTTTACTTCTGAAAGTATATATTCTTTATAGTCTTTTAGTTGAGTTAAGTATGCTGGTATCCTTTTGATCTGAACATTATGAGTATTTTTTATCATGAATTCAAAAACAATTGAATTTTGATCAGATATAGGACATGAAATGATTTTGGAATTAATTAAATCTGTTACCATCTGGTTAGAAATAAAGACCCTATCTATTTTTGAATAAGTTTTGTATCTGTTAGAAAAAAAGGTGTATGGTAATGATTTTGAATCTATCTGATTATTAATATCATTCAAATGATAAGAATTAGCAAAATCATTTAAATGCTTTGCATTAGATGTAATTCTTCTTTTCCCTATAGTAGTAGTATCACTTTCATGTAGTATACAATTAAAGTTACCAGCTAAAATAATATCCCCTATAGAGAATGATATGATCTTATCAAGATGATGTTTCACTGTATTAATACCAATTCCAGGTATCCAATATACATTAATTAAAGTGTAAGTCTTCCCATTAATTTGTATTGTAACCATACAAAACATTCCTTTGTCATCCTGATAAGACTTAATGGTTTTAGGAATGGGCATACTTTTATTCCATAAAATAGCCACTCCTCTTTTTTCTGAGTGTGCTCTGAACTAACCAATACTGTATATTTGTTTGTGGCTAGTTTATCAATATCTTTTTTCAAGAGATGGGTTTCTTGCAGGAAGACTAAGTTGGCCTTCTGTAAATTAATGTATCTTATTAGGCTTGCCCTTTTACACGGATTATTCAATCCATTAATGTTTAAAGAAATTCCTTTTAAAGATGTCATTTGGCATTTTTAAAACTTAAGAATCTTATGATCAAAATAACAAATAACAAGATAGATAATGTTACATCTCCTCCTTTAGGTGTACCTTTAAATATAGCTGTATTTATTGAATCTCTTATGGGATTTTGTATAGGATTCAATTTTGTTTGTAGTGACAATGAGTGTACAAAATATATTGTGGATGTCAAAACTATATACAAATAACAATGAACAAGTGAAAATAATGTAAGGATTAAACCTTGCATCCAGCCTGGAGTTATAAACTCCAACTTAGAGTAGTATTTACCACTCAAGTTAACGCCCTACCCTAAGCAGCAGTACCTCAGCTACCACCTTATCAATTTAATACTAGTTATATTTAACTGAGGTTAACAGTTTTCAATTCAATTATCTAGCAAGACAAGACTACACATTTGGTAAAACAGCATCATATAAACTAAAATAAACTTTTTTTTTTAAAAACTGTTTATACTACTATATACATCTATGTAATATAAAACACTTGTATTCAAATAGCATTCAAATAATCTTGATGTTAGAAATCAAGAGGAGAGAAAAATAAGTTCTAACATTCATTTAAATCAAAAACTTTGGCTAATATGATTCAGACATTACATATATTAAGATGCATCTATTTTCTGTCATGTAAATGCAATTAACAGCTTCCAAAAAAAACCTTGAATTGCTTGTATATGAGCATTTACTCAAACTCATTATTGTCAATAGAATAAAATATTGTATTCATAGAAATTGTTATAAATCATACTGCATAGTTATGCAGATTCTCAGAAACACTTGCATTATTGTAAAAAAAAAAAAAAAAGAAGCCATCACACACACACACACACACACACACACACACATATATATATATATATATATATATATATATATATATATATATATATGATCTCACTGAGTTGTGTCCTTGTTGAGCACTATCCTACTTGCTGTCCCAACAATAAATCTGTCTGCTTTATACAAAATAATGCACAGCAAACACATTTTAGTAACCAGATTTTACAACCATGCTATCCTACTGCTTTAAAATATATCGCATGACAATTTCTTCCAGAATAGAGTTATAAAATTATTTATGCTTGTCAATCAGATGAATTAAATGAGTTATAGTAATGTATATGTTTGGAACATAAGTTTTTAACACAGATTATTATGCTGCTAAGTAGATTTTCAAAAACACTTAAATAAATGTTTCATTTTCTGTGCCTTCTAAAATAAGACATTTACTTACTACAAGAAACTGCATCATTTAAACTCATTATAACTGACATATTTTATGAATTATAACATAGATATTTAAGCAATTATATAAAATAACTCTCATTTAGATGTTAAAGAGTTCATTTTCCTTCACATAGTCACATTTGCATCATTTCAGTTCCTGGTAGAGTATTCTTCCTGAATCTGTGATGTGTCAGTGTGATATTTAGGTCAAAGGTTAGACTAACTGCTTTCAGCTTCTTTGTGAGAATTCTGTGAGTTGAAGCTTTTGAAGTAGCTCATGGACACTGTGCATGAGACAGCCCACATCCCAGATTGTCTCCCTTAACATTTTGGCAGGAAACTTATTAAAAACTAGTGACAAACATTCATTTAGCAGTGTAAATGCATCTAAACATGACAAAACCTTCACAATGTATTTTACAGGTTATTACAGCCTCTATGTAAGTGAAATTAAGCCCAAAATTATTAATAAGTAATAAAACTCAATATTTTTGTCCCAACTCAATTTTTATGCAAATCTTATTATTTACTCTGTCTATATAATCAAAAGCATTTCTATATATTAATAAAGAAAAGAAAAAGAGAGTAGAAAATAAAAGGGTGTAAGGCAGAAATAAAAAAATGTAAGAGAAAGCTATAAGAAGTATATACAATGGAATATTACTTACTGTTTATATTAATAGAGTTAAAAATAAAACATATTATTTACTATTATTTAGTTCTAATTATTATTAGTTAAAGCATGACAGATTATTTACAAACAAGCATAAGCAGTATAATCAAGAAAGTATAATTAGGAATAGCATTTGAAGAACATATAAACTTTTTACAAGGAATAAATATGTTATTATTCTATTAATCATATTTTCATTACTCTTCTCTCCCTGCCCCCCCCACCCTTTACCCACTACATAATCTAAATAGAATGTCATTGTTTAAACAAAGAAAATAAGAAAAGGAGAAAAAAAAAAGATAAAGAAAAAAATGTATCAAATTACTGACCTTACTTCTTTTCAGAAAGAGAAACAAATTGAATCATAGCTTGCCATTAAATCTTCAGATATTTTGACTGGTTATGAAACAACACATTTCTTTGCACATAGAGAATAACTTTGATTAAATCTTTTTCAAAATATTTGTGGCTTTCTGGAAATGCAGGAACTATATTTAAAAAGATTAATAATGAACTAAAATGATGAGAGAGAGAAAAAAAAACATAGAACAAATCATTTGTTTTTTAGTCTCTTCTTCTTCTCTGAAGTCTTCCACGAAGTTTCAGTTGCCAGTCTCTTTAATGAAGGACTAGCCCATTCCATTTCCTCTATTTTATCCAAAATCCTATTTTCTTTGACAAACAGTAAAGCAGAGTCTAAGTCAGCGAAAACCCTAGGACCATCAGGAAGGAAGATTTTAAGCTTGGCAGGAAACAGAAGGTATGTTTTAAACTGTGCTTTTTTAAGCTCCCTTATTAGTGGCAGAAAAACTTTTCTTTTAGCTATTACCATGGAAGAATAGTCATTGTCAAAACGCACAGTTGTCTCATTAATCTTAACAGGAGCTTTAGCCTAAGTAGATTTAAGAACCATCTCTTTATCAAAAGATGATAGAAATCTAACTATAACTGATCTAGGATATTTTTTGTTAGAGTTAGTATTAGCTATAGATCTATGTGCTCTTTCGATACCAAAAGAGAATGCTTCTGGTAAGTCTAAAGTTTTAGGGAGCCATGTTGTTAAAAAAGAAGTAATATTGTTACCTTCAATATTTTCTGGCAGTCCAAAAATCCTAATGTTATTGTGCCTAGATCTATTTTCCAGGTCATCCAGCTTTGTTTGTAAATGTTGATTTCCTCTTCTTGGATTCTATTTTCCATGTCATTCACAGCTTCTTCTATGCCTGTCATCTGGATCTTCTGTTGTTGCAGGTCTATATGTAACAAGTCTATTTGTTTTGTAGTTTTTTCTATGAAGGTGTCTATTTTAGTATCCATTTTATCCATTTTAGCAGTAAGTTGCTGGATTATAATTATCAGAGACTGAAGTTCTTTCTTGATGCTGGAGTCTTGAGAATTTGTCTTACTGGAACTCATTTCAGACTGATAAATTGACAGGAAAATTTCCAAAGTGATTTCTGACTGGAATATTGTTAAGATTTCCTTTCTTTTTTAGATATAGTTCAAGAACTATATAAAACAAACATATTTAGAAAGAAAATTACTTCAAAAATTAATTTTTTAAGTAATTAATTCCTGTCAGTGTAATGAAATTGGTGGAGCTGAAGAAATCTGCTGCTATCCTGTGTTCATCCTTGGCCACGCCCCAGGTAACTTGGACTTTTGGGGGAAGTTTGAATAACTTGATTATGACAAGGATATGGACTGTGTTTCACCTATGCACCCAACCAAATGTGTGGATCATAACCTTATGAGACTAATTAAAACTTTGTTCAGTTCACTAGAACCAGTTTTTATGCATATATTCTGATCCTCCTTGAGAAGCAGGAGATTTCCTTCCTCGTTGAAGGAGGATCTGGTAAACATAGTGCTCAAGAAACCATCATTGAATGCGACCTGGATAATTATTATCCTGTCCCTAGCTATTGTTTTATTGCATGGATTTTGAGGAATGTGGTATATATGCAAAAGTATTCTTATCTGACATTGCATGGCTTGTTAGATCCAGGTTAGTCTGCATTTAAGTATGGGCACAGTACAGGAACAATCCTCATTTGCATGGTCAATGATTACCTGATGATGAGGACTCAAAGGACATATTAGAGCTTGTTCCAACTTGATCTCTTTGCAGCATTAGACAACATAGATCATGGGACCTGTATCAAGTGTCTGAGGTTATATTTTGGGTTAACTGCTACGTTCTTAAGGGGATTATGTCTTATATTTCAGGTCATACTCAGTTTGCAGTGTCCAGATAAAATTTCCAGGCTCCTACCCATTGTTTTGCAGTGCATCCCTGGGCTCAGTTTTGATTTCATGTTGTTCATACTGTACCTTCTGCTACTAAGGAAAGTCATTGTAAAGAGGTATATTTCTTATACAGTCATATCCTGAAGACATTCAGTTTTGCCTGTCTTTATCTTCAGATAGTATGCTTGATTTTTTAATCTTTGGAAAATTACTTGGATTTATTTCTTAACTGGTTAAGTATTAATCAGCTGAAGCCCTACTTAGCCAAGATCTTAGCATTGCTGGTTCATGCTACTTTCCACCTAGCATACCTCCTTTTAGTCTTTATATTGATTTTGGATGTAGGGAATCAAGTAGAATTTGCTTCACATTTTAATCATCTGGGCAGTAACCTTTATGATAGGCTGATGCTAATAGTCCAGTCATTAGCTGTCATCTAGATATCTTATTTCCACTTGAGGAATATTACCTAGATCAAGCACTACTCATTAACTTTGGAACTTGGAGTGATAGTACATGTCCTCGGGCTGTTCCCCTTGATACATGTAATGTACTTTTTGCTTTGGTTTTGTGGATTGTGATCTGGCTTGCTTGGAAATTTCTGTGTCCACGTTACTGACAAGCATGGTTAGAACATATTATATCATGTCTGTAATGTGGGATCTCTGGTGGCGCATATTGTGGCTCAGTGTGTATTTTAAGACTATTACCTAAACTTTCCATGCCCTACATACTTACCTGAAAGTGATACTGAGAGCCCTTGTGCCCTAACAAGAAAATACAGGTCATCAGGTACAGCGATTATGACGGTTTCCAGCACCAAGATTGAGATATCGTGTTCTGATGTTTCCCTGATTTGGGTACGTAAGACAAATTCTCCATTTTTGTGGAAATCTATTATGAGACTGACAGTTGCATTTACTCACATTTTTAAATGTATTATTGACTGGATTGATCTTGTTTCTACCTTTTTTTGTTTTGATTTTACTTTCACAGTGTTTTTAATTATTTAGTATATGGTTTTGTCCCTTTACATTAATTGCTGCTGTTGTGAAGGCTTAGTCTAAAGAATTTTAGTTTAAAAAAATAAATAAAAATAAATGTTGCCATTTGAGCAAAATATAAAGTGATAAAAATATGAGCCTCTTTGTAAAATAGAACCCCAATGGACATGTTTCTGCTTTATTTATGTCACTTTTAGTAAGAAAAAAATATAAAGAAGAACTGGATGCATGAAAATAAGAGACACACATTGCAAATGACAGTACAGAAGTATGTTTGTCCTATAACCAAGGAAAATTCAGAGAACCTCATGAAAATAAACAAATAACTAACAAAAATGCAAAGATAATCACATCCACCAAACTTTGTACAAAGACTAAGGACATTTAAAACACACAAAAATAAATTTATTGAAGAATAAAAGTTGGTTTATTCTTTTTTTAAATACTTTCATCCTAAAATCATGTGGACTTCATCAGAACTAATCATTGTCCCAAAATGCATTTCTTAATATAAGCTCATCACATGCCAATTAAACAAATCAGTATCCCAGTATTGAA
Source organism: Protopterus annectens (assembly GCF_019279795.1). Taxonomy (NCBI): domain Eukaryota; kingdom Metazoa; phylum Chordata; order Ceratodontiformes; family Protopteridae; genus Protopterus; species Protopterus annectens. The sequence continues at coordinate 98,844,431 of NC_056740.1, forward strand.
AAACATAGAAAGAAATATCTAAGTCTTAAAGTAGTATAAAAAAAAGTTAAAAATTATGATACAAGTCCATTCATACTGATTCAGTATCTAGTGTCATAACTATTTATTTATTTTACATTTGTTGACCGGGATAGTCCAACTGGATACATGCTGATTTTCAGCGGAGGCCTGGGGAGAAAAGCTCCAAGGTAGAACATACAGTAAAAATCACAAAATGGTTATAAGTTACACACAGTTTACAGGGTCCAGATGAGCAAGCAGTAATATACCCATACATTTTTAAAACACTGTTGACACATTGACAACTAAATGTAAATTAGAATTTTACTTATCTAAGTTAAGGACACTGCTAATAGAAACAGAATAATTTAAGTCAGGGTATGTACTAGCATCTAATCTTAGTTTCAATAACAACTCTCTTATACTCAAGTCTTAGTTCCCAGGGTCCTCCCTTTGGATTCAATTCCACCTTTTCAAAGAAACAAAAACTTAGTATTGTTAGTACATTCTATTTTATGTTTATATAATTCATTATTGGTGTTACATTTAATAACATCGTAGTGATGTTCATATATTATTTTCTTAAGAATATGCTCAGTTTCTCCTATGTAAAAAGCATGGCAGAAATTGCAGAAGAACAAATAAACAACATTTCGACTGTTACAGTTGTAGTGTCCAATGATGCTGAATTCATAGTTATTAGATTTTAGTCTAATATTCTGTCCCTCATAAATGCATTTGCAATATGTACAAGCTCTGCATCTGCATTTTATCATCCCAGAGTTGCTCTCAATTGTATTTCCCACAGATTCTAATCTCTGTTTTTAAGTTATGCTGACATTTATAAATAAATCTAGGTATATCACCTAACTGCTTGCTACATTCTTTATCATGCTTAATACATTTCCAATTTTTGAGTAGAATTTGTTTACTTCCATTATCATACTTAATGCCCATGGTCAACTCAGAATTTTCAGACCTTTCTCCTGCTTCATGCCTTGTTATATTAGTACAGTGTGGGGTAAACTCAGATAGACAAAATACCTGATAAGGGAAAGAAAATATGATATTCTCTTTTCCTAACAACCTTATTTTTAACCCGTTCTAACATATTTCAAGGTTGTCCTCATTCTAAAAACATGTCACTCAACTTCATTTATAAATTGTGTATCATCAGAAATTATTCTGGATGCCCATACTATTTTTCCTTTAACCAGTCCTTGTTTTTGAAATATAGGATGGTTGCTGCTAAAGTGCAGAAAACTATTTGAAAATGTTGTCTTTCTAAACAATTTAGAACAAAATTTATGATTCAGTTTGTCCTTTTCAGTAGTGACATCTAAATATTTAATACTGTCCAAAGGAAAAAAAATATAAGTACATTTTAAAAAGACATTAGATGTACCTAAAAAACTAACAAATTCTTCAAACTGTGAAATAGTCCCTTTCCATAAAATAAATATATAATCTAATAACCACAAGTATATAACAATATTATTTATTTCCATTTATTTATTTCTATTTGTTTACCAGGAGAGTCCGACTGGGTCTGCAAAGGCCCATTTTTAGTGGAAGCCTGGGGAGAAAATCTCCACAAAACTGCAATGTTAGTTTGTGTCTTTCGGCTTTTCCCAGTTAGGGGTCGCCACAGCAGAACTCCGGTCCGCTAATGACTGGCAGTAGACTTTTACGTGCTGGCTTGCTGGGCCTAATGCACAACCTTCACCGAAGGAACGCCAATTCACGCATGTCGCCGCACAGAAGACACTCTAACTGAGAATCGATAGGGCAACATCTAACTGTGAGGTGACAATGCTACCGCAGTACAAAAATGCAATGTAAACATAGTAAATCAATAACTGACTACATCATATGTAAAGGACAAAAGTACATAAAGACTCCCAGACATAAGTTAATACACCACATTGTAAAATTAGAAAAAAAGAAAAAATAGAAAACAATATGTTCCATAAACGTGGATTTAAATACCAGGGTTTGTTCCCAATACCAAAGTATAAGGTTACCATAGAGCGGAGAGCAGGCTGCCCCATCGCCACACCCTTAGCCTGCCTAAAATATTCTTCTTCAAAGAATATAAAATTATTGAGAAGAATAATTTCAATAAACTCATGCTTCATGTTCACTTCTTAGTTAGATAAAAAAATCCATCTTATAGCAGGCTCCTCTAAACCAACCAAATTCCTGTTTCATGTGGAATACATGAAAAGAGATTCACATCTGTGGTTGTTATTAGTAATGTGTTGTGGTATAACTCTTGATTGATGTTCTTTGAAAAATACCAAGAATCTTTTAAAATGTGCGAGTAATCATAAAACTGTTTTGAGAGACCCACTATTAAAAAGTTCTAAAGGCTATGTTTTAAAACTAGAGGCTGCCATAAATGTGCACATGGGGGATCAGCTATACTCTTATATATCATTGGTATCCCAAAGATAGTCAGGGTTAAAGGGAAATCCACTTTTAAAAATTTGTATAACCTATAGTCTATAATGTTATGATCCAGTAAATCCTGTAAAAACAAATCAATCTTATAATAAGGCCAATTTATTTCATTAATCATAACCAAAGTACATTGTGAGCCATTATTTGATATTTCAAGCTTCCTACTAATGTAGTCAATGGCATCCATTCAAATGATGCCCCCACCTTTGCCAGGTTTTATAAATCTAACTTCATTGTAATTAGTCAACTCCCTCAAGAGGTGTTTTTTTTTCTTTAGTCATATTATAAAATATAATAGTATTGTTTTCATGGCAAATTCTAACACTCCTGACAAAAAGAGTACTTGATTTACATGTAATATTTTGTTCATCAGTCCATATTTTTAGATTTGATTTCTGAACATACAGTTTTAAATCAATTAACACTTCAATATCGGTCCTCCTCTTTGGCACAAAGGTAAAACCTTTACTTAACAATTTGCAGTGTCTCCCATCTATGTTTAAATGACTATATAGTTATAAGTTTTAAAGCCTAAATGTTTAGTAACCAAACACTTATGTTTATAATCAATTGTACAACCATCATTAAGTTCACTTTGAAAATCCAAAAAATTACCAAAATTGTCTAAATCAGTATTTATGAATGGTACCAACCCCTCCTCTGATTCTGCAGATTGTTTGTTCGACCATTCTGAGATTTCCTGTGATGAAACAGTGTGGGACTTGATTCCTGTCCTCCTGCACAATTCTTTCAGAACAGCACAGCAGTGTGACTTGTTCTCTTCCTAAAAAATGGTGATCACCTCCTTCTCAAGGCACATTTTTAGTATCATGGATATAACCTGTATCAGGGCTCTTTATATCAGAGGAAATCAAACCACCTCCTCTCTGATGGTTCATCCTAAATTTTGGTTTAGGGTATGCATTTTCTTTGGAATACTCATTTTGGTTACATTCCAATTTCTTAGCCTTCCTAATTTAAATTTTATCAATTATAGCATTAATGTGCCATGAAACATGATTGTATTCAGGAAGTCTGAAGTCAAACAGTGAATCACTTTTCAAAGAAGAGTCCAAAGATTTAATATAATTCATTAATTCTGTCCTGGCCCTTTCAGCATGCTCAATCAATAAGCCCATTAAACAATAGCCACATTCATAAAAAAAAAAACAGTTAAACTGTTTGTTATAAAACTCTAAATATTCATCTACCCCATTAGAGAATTTCCAAAACTTTAATCCCCTAGGCACTCTTTTCTTTGTAGTGTAATCATGTAAATATAAATGATATGTTTGTAATATTTTGTACCATAAAAGTTTTGACTGAAACTCCTTAACTGGGAGTCAAATGAAACACTTACATCATTCATTCTATTGTGTTGCCTAAATCCTGATATCTTAAGTTGCAACCATGAAGTTAAATTCAAAGTCTGGTCCCTATTCATAGCTTTGTTCTTTCATAATAACAAGTTTTCAGATCCATGCCTTTGGTATATTTTCACTGTACTCTTACACATTTACTTGCACTTATATTGTTATATGTGTTCCAATTTGTTATTCCATACTCTAGTTTGGGTCTAATATAACTGAAAACAATGGTTTCATCACTTTTGATTTCCTAGACTTTAAAAATCCTTTCATACAATCTATAATTTTATAACTATCATTAACTACTTGGTTGATACGATTAGAAAAACTCATAGCTATATCTATTCATATAGCCAAGTCCTTTGATGAATGCAAAATTTTAATAACTGTGTGCTGTATTTGAGCATATTATTCTCATGTGTTCAATGTGTCAATTTAATCAAGTTATTTTTCAGATATGTTTTGGCTGTAACACATGTGGAAAAGCTTGAGATGAAGTAACAGTCATTTCCTTAGGAACAGAAACTTTTCCTAGAATGTTTCATTTTCTGGTATTTTTTGTACAATCTGAACCAGTTGTAAATTACTAATGTTGCTTAATGAATATTTTTCTAATCTTTTCTTGGTAAACTGAAATCACCATCTGGTATTACTTTTCCTTACTTTGATTGGAGGTCTATATACTCCAACAATTATCTGTCCCATATTGTCTTCATTGTCACAGTTATACAACCTAAAGTATTGGGTTATCATCAAACTAGTAATACTCACAGGCCTTGTTACAATCTTTAATAGCTATAATAACACCTTCACCTGATTTTGGGTTTGTTACAGTAAACTCATTTATATCCTAACAGAACTAGTTTTCAGTCATTTTTTCTTTATTCATATTTCACAAACAATAACAAAATCAGACTTGTAGGAATGAAGCAGATTTTCCAGTAACAGCAACAAAAAAACATTATTACTAATGGTTCTAGCACTAACAACTAGCACAGACATATAACATATTGCTATCTGTGAACCGTTACATTTCTAACCTGGCAAAAATCCTGTCTTGTGTTAGTCAAATATTGGAGTATATCTACTAGAAAGGTTCTCTGCACTGGTCTTCATAAGTGCACACCATCCTGTCTAAATACACGTGTGTCCTAATTAGGGCTACATGTTCTATGCATTTCCACTTTTTTATAATGGGATAATTTTTCCATATAGATATTTTCCATAAAGATATCTACCCAAAAAAATGTTTTCATTCATACTGACCTGACTCTGCTTTCTCTATGTGATTAAAAAAATGTGACCTAACACCTCCATAAGCAATATCTTAGAGTGCTGAAAGTTCCTTATTAAGAATCAAAGTGCCCTTGAAGATGAGATCATTTGTACTGACATGAATAAAACCAGCTCCATACTTCTTTACATTCAGGCATTAGCAAGCATAACATTATGTGGTGTTCATTATTCTCTCTGAATGTAAATATCATTTCCTCTAATAATTGAATCCCAGACCAGACATATCCAAAAAAATCTCTCACTTCTAATTCAGTAATATCTGCTCTATAACTTGTTACAAAGGAATGATCATCATCAGCATTAGTATTATTAAAAATAGTGAGATTAATAAGACTAATTAGATAGGCTCCTTTCATTACAGACGTTTTGCAATTTCTTTTTCATCCTAATTATTTGTTTTGAACTTCTCACTTTCTTTTTAATTTTCTTCTACATGCTCCAAACCCTCAGACTGTTGAGTACTTTTAGCTTGCATTGCAAAGTTGCCATGTTTAATAGAGGCTGAGTGGTCTTCCTTTCCTAAATGTGTTTCATTTGCATTTTATCTACGATTATTAATCTCATCATCCCAGTTATTAACATATGTAAAAACAGTTTTCCATACTGCACCCATCTCACTTTGATTTACTTTTGTGTTTCTTTTGTATATACAAAGCAATTACTATACTGTGTAAGATATGTTTGCATTAGCAAACCATTAATACCATACTCATTTAAGAAATCCATTTTCAGCTATAAATGATTAATGAATTTTAAAAGAAAAGAATAACTGATATCACAGGATTCAAAGAAATTACACTGTTGGTAATTTAAGTCAAATTGTATGAGAAAATCACACAAAGAATATGCAACTAAATATCACATTAAGTACTCTGAACTAACCTTGTACAAGGGGAAGTGATTCATTGTGACCTACCATACCAGTTGTACCACTCACACTAAAATGCTGGATGCTCATTACATCACGAGTGAATGCACATAATAGCTTCTGACCACTATTGTTCACTCTCACACTTCATTATAACAGTAAACGTCAGAGATAAAAAATAAAATATAAATCAGAATAAAGCTTCTCTTATCAAGCAGTCACACAATAAATCACAAACCAACACTAGATTATTTCAGATAACCTCTGCATTGCCTTGTCTACAGACGTTGCCAGTTAATAGCTGGCTTGGTCCCTTGAGATGGCTAGAATTTGCTTCTGTAAAATCTATTTTTGAATAACGAACCTTGATAATTAGAGGTAAATATAGAAAAATATAAATCAAAATAAATCTTTCTGTATACAAGCAACCATTTCTACCAAAAAATAGTAAAGTCAGAGTTAAAAACTAGAATATAAATAAAAATAAATATTGTCTTACCAAGCAGTTTCACAATAAAGCACAAACCAGCACATGCACCCTTATGTTCTTGTGTGTACGTGTATGTGTGCGTCTGTATTTTTGATTGTTTGCAGGCGTGTGTCTGTCTGTTATGTGCTTGTGTGTGTGTACACTTGCAGTTAGGTTATGTGTACATATTAATGTGTGCTTGTGTGTGTATTTGTGTGCATGTGCATATATGTGTGTGTGCCTGTATTTTTGATTGTTTGCAGGCGTATGTCTGTGTGTGTGTGTGTGTGTGTGTGTGTGTGTGTGTGTGTGTTTGTGTATGTGTGTATATATACACTTGTGGTTATGTGTACATATGTATATGTGTGTGTGTGTGTGTATATATATATATATATATATATATATATATATATATATACTTGTGGTTATGTGTACATATGTATGTGTGTGTGTTTGTGTGCATGTGCATACATGCATGTGTGTGTGTCTGTAAACAGTCATCATGGAGCACTGACCTACAGGATGGTGTACGCTTACTGCCTTTAACTCATTGCATGTGTGCTGGAAGGGAGGAAGGAAGGGTCACAACCTTTTGTTACTTAAAGTATATTTCTACAGCGTGAAGTCATGAAGTGTATGTTCCACTGCTCAGCTGCATACCTCTCAACCTATAGGCATTGAAAATATGACCCTTGAAAAATAGGTACATCCAGCCAAAAAAATCAGACATCTAATTGGTATACAATTTGAAGACCAAAAAAAAGACACACATAAACCTTTCTGCTTCCAGTAGGAAGGTGGGATACTACTCAAAACTACATGTTTAAAAATGAGTGACAACAATGGAAAAATATAAGCACATTATGAAAGAGATGGTTCAAAATCTGTAAACTTTAATAAACTATACTGAAAGTCTGCAATGTAGCGTCATTCATTTTTGCTTCTGAAAATGTAAGATTTGAGATGTGTGTCCTCTTTCTTTAAATTAAGTGATACTAGTATGTCAGTTGTGTAGTGTACTTTTTATGTGAAATAGCTTAAAAATCACATCTGAAAATAGGAACATACCTCTAAAAATAAGTATGCAATATGTAGGGGTACTTTAGGTCTGAAAATAGTTGCATTCCTTCAAAACAGGGGCAGTTGAGTGGTTTACTCAGCTTCTATCCCTTGCTGGGAAGTGACAGCCATACCATGTGGTATGGCTAGATCCCTGGGTTCTTAGGTTAGTGAGAAGGAAGCAAAAACTTAAAAATCTGTGTGACCTAGAAGTAAATTAAGTATGCCATTCTAAAGGATCCATTTTTTTAACAAAAAGTTGCCAGATTGCATTTCCTAACCTCAGTTGTTAATAAACGGACAAAGCAAAAAAGGGGGAAAAAAAGCAAGTCAGTTTTGATTTTATCTGGAACATTGCAAATGACTAGTGAAAGTTTCATATTTTTAACAGCCATGCTATGGAAAGCCCCAGTTATTCTGCATAGATGAAGCAGTGGCTAATTGTAACTGTTGTGGTGGATAGCACCTCTTGTTGATTTTTTTGCTTTGATGTATAGGTCGCACTGTTTCATCTGAAAATATTTCATGTCTGTCTTTATTACATTTCTTTCTTGTTAGTTGTCTCTGTCAATTAAATATATTTAATTTCAGCCTAATATAAATTAAATTATAGATCCTTTTTTAACTTATCTAGTTTTAACTCATATTACTGTCCTCAAGACAAATAAATACCTTACATAATATCATGGCAGAAAAAAAATTCTGTTGAAGGTTATTAATGATGAATTGCCATCTTCGTTGTACTTAAATTGAAGGACCTAAAGTTGAAACCAGTTCAATCTTTTCTTCTCTGTTGTATATTATGTTGCATATGCTGTCTCAGAAATCAATAGAGTTTCATTATTTTACAAGTCATTGGCCCCCTCTCTGATTTAAAGTATTACTGAAATGTGAAATTTAACAGAAAGTAGCTATGGAGCAATAGGGAGCAGTTCTCTTGTCAAGGTTTCTAAAATGTTTACATGAGAATTCCATTCTCAGATATGCTTGAGAATTATATTCTTTCAAATGTAACAATTGTTCCTTGTATACAGTGATATTAAACATGTATAATTTGTATACAAAGGGGATTTCTGGATATGCAGTACAAAAAGTAACAGTTTCTATGAAATACTGTATTTGCTTTTATGAAGTACCTTTAACACTGCTCTGCTACAGCAATACAGCATTGATGTTTCTTGAGTTTTGAGTTAAAGTTAAATACATGTCAGATAACCATACGGACTTGATTAGTTCTCCTAAGGATAAAAAGTGCACAGCAAAAGATTACAGTTGTGGATTTATTTTTTTTCAGTAAATGTCCCATATTCTTTTCTCTTCTAGTACACTACACATATTGATTTCAGTTTAAACCTTTAGTGATCTCAGTTGTCACTTCAGAATTATACCCTGTATCGCAGGTATGCTGTCATAAAAAAATGCTCAAGAAACTCTGAACTTCATGTGCAAGGCACAGATTGTGGATAAAAATCTGAGGGGCTCAGACTGACAAACATTGTGTTGTTTATATTCCCCTTTATATGTAACATTATGGTAAATAGAGATATAGCAAAATTATATTTCACTTAAATAAGATATAAGATTGCTTGAAGATGGGTTTGATAAAATGATGTAATTCTGAGATTTCAAGATCAAGAAATATACTTTTTTGCGTACATTGGGAATGAATAATAACATTCAAACCTGAAAAGAATATAGTTACTAATTAATAGTAGCACTCAGGTTAGGAAAATATTAAAGGGTGGACAATAGTATACCAGATTGGTTGCATTTATTTATTTATTTATTTGTTTATTGATATTTGATTACTGGGAAACTTGAACTTTCAGCAGATATCCAGGGAGAAAAGCTCCAAAGTATTACATAAACATTTTAAAAACAGTAATTTTACAAACATCAAAAATAATACAAAAACATTAATAGTTTAAATAATTATAACAAATTAGACACGAGAAAAGCATTGTTTAAGAATTGCAACAACTTTCATTACAGTGGTTTAATATTTACAGAAATGTTATCCAGTTTAGAGAAGTAAAATGTAAGTTAGCATAATGCAAATAGGAATTGCATTATAAAGTGAAGCAAAAAACAGGCTTATCAGATATTTAAACAGAGTATCAGATGAGAGAAATTGATTAAAGTAAGGAAGTGAGTGAAAAAGGGAGAGCAAGAAAGTGTTCATATTTAGGAATATAGTTAATTTTGGGTTTGAGTAAGAACAGAGCCAGATTTAGGCTAATAAGCCTTTCAGAGTGGTTTTAAGGGACTGGAGGGAGGGTATTGAACTGATGAATACAGGCAAGGAGTTCAAAGCCTTAGAAGCATGGTATAAGTGCACAGCATTCCCAGCAGATTTCATGCTAAGAAGCTGTGTTTCTTTTAGTTAATGGGGTAGTTCTAACCAGTTTAGGTATTTTAATGCTGTACAGTGGTAGGTTCTGAAGGGGGTATTTGCTGCAAATTTATCCACTTAATTATTGATGATATGAAATATAATGCTGTGTCCCACAAGCTGGAAGCAGGACTGAGTCTTCTCATGTAGGTGACAAAAAGTTTAGTCAGCTTTCCATCAGAGTTATATAAAGACGTTAGCGTGCGTAACATAAAAGTGAGTAACTGCTACTCAGTATAATTTAAGCTCACTGGAAATGCAGAGTCATATCCCTGGGCAAAATCAAACAGGGCTTTCAATTAGTTGATGCTAGGGATATGTTTAATTTAAATATTTTAACTTTAGTGGCCACAATTACCATACAAAACAAACAAAAATAAATAAATAAATAAAACTTTGCATGAGTAAAGGATATGGATATAAGAGAACAAAATAAAAATAAAGAAAACTAAATACATATGAACAAAAATCAGAAGAGAAAAAAGAAAAACACTGATTGAAATGTGCATTAAGATGCAATGACATTCAAGTTAGTGCATTTTAAATTAAAAATCTAGATCAGTATAATGTCGGATATAGCTCCATCTTTCAATAAAATATGGGCAAGAAATTGAATGAAACTTAGGAATCAAGACAGCAGAAGCACATTCAGTCAAATGGCCATCCAACAGTTTTATATTGTAGTGAGGTACTCATAAATTGAATAGAGGTTTCTATGTGTTGAATACGCCGTTAATTTCCCTGAATTTCATTGACTATTGACTTAAAAGTAGTAATACACAACTATTCATGAAGACACTAATGAGGCAATTGCAGCTTAAAATAAGGGGATAGAGTCCACAACCCTCCTGGACATGGGCAGTCATTACTAAATGCAATCTTGGCTATTGACTAGCATTTCTATAATACTACACTGGGATGAAATGACTAGGCTTAAAATGGCCTCTGGGCTGATATCATAGGATCATGGATAAGTAACCTGCCATGTAAAGAAACACTGCTGCCACTTCACCCTCATCACTGCATGGATGATTGCTGTCACTGATGCCACAAATTACTGTATATGACAAAATAAAATAATTGGATGTCCAGCACTGTGGCAGACAACATACATCAAGCTAAGAATAAATTGTAGAGTATAAAAAGCAAAACATCCAAGCATGTAAATGTGCAGCCAAGAGAGTAAAACTTATAAAATCAACAAAATGGTTGATGTAGTGCTCTTCCCAAGTATTTCTTCCAAACCATAGTCCTTCCATATGAAATAAGACTTCATCAGAACTGATTAGCAGCTAAATCATCAGTTTAAATAAAGCCACATTAAGATCACATGATGCACTTATACAATCATAGAAAAACATTAATATAGTTAAGCATTAACTAAAAAAAGTATAAGTTTAAGAAGATAAAAAATAGAAATATATAAAATTATATATGTATAAATATGCCTCAAAACATTAAAGCAACAAAAACAGCAATGCCAGAACTGATTTTTTCTAAGTTCTAAAACAAGGGTAACAGATAATTGATCATTGAGGCCAAGTCCCTGGGAAACACCCAACCAAAGTTGCCATACCAGTTCCTGGTACTCCAGTATGGTTTCAAAGGGACACTTCATGAATCATGGGAAACTTATTCAAGTAGACCAAAAAAGAACTTGGATTTTTCACATTCTAATGTGTGCTTATAAAAAGCACTATTTCCATAACATTTTTTAATCATGTGTAAATGTTCATATATTCTTTTTTTTCAAAACTGCCTTTCAGTTTTCCCAACATAAAACTTTGAACACCTTTTGCAAATTGCAATGTATACCACTCCAACACTAGCACAATTCCCAGATACTAGAACAATTTTATATGGAGACTTATGAAACGCAATCACCTCATTTTGAAAAATGTGGGGTCATTGACTACATGTCCCACATTTATGAGTACCCCCCTTACCAGCAGTTTTATGGAAAATAGGATGTTCAAGAAGGTTTTTACAGTTTCTGTTTGTTTTATAAACAAAATTAGGTCTTATTCATCTAATATGTTATATACTGTATTAATTGTTTAAATGTTCCTCTTAATGTAAACAATATACATAACCTTTTTAGAGCTCATATTGTATGTCATTACCAAGGAATTAGTGAACTTACCCCTACCATGCCCAACATGTACATCCAAATGTGAATTTGTATTAAATGTGTCTTTGGCAACTCCCTGTAGGGGTGTATATTTATTACCACAACCTTCTACCACATTTTATGAATAGTAGTTAAAAATATAAAGGGTAATTCTAATCCTAAAACATCGTAAATAGTTGATCAACCTCTGCCAAAAAGAAGTTGTATTCAAAACATATCCTGGCTGCTCTTACCAGTTGCCACTTAAACAAGTTTTTCTTACAATGCCAAATATGAAAATCCAAATAGTTTTGGAAAAGTAGGGTTTCCTATAAAACTTGGACATGAAACATGGCTGTTGATTGACCTTAAAAATAGTTACAATAGTTACAGCCAGGAAATTGACTTCATTGACAGAATAACTGTACTCAAACCTCATGAACTGTTTGGTGCTGTTAATATAGTTCACAAATTTGTCAGGAATATTACAAATTCCTTTCCCTAAAATAAATATATCATCCATGTATCTGCAGTATAGGTGCCTTGTTGTTTCTTTTCGGCTTTTCCTGGTTAAGGGTTGTCACAGCGGAACTCCGGTCCGCTAATGATTAGTAGTTGAGTTTTACGTGCCGAGTTACCAGCCCTGACACACAACCGTCAACGAAGGTATGCCCATTCACGCATGTCTCCACGCAGAAGACGCTCTAGCTGAGAATCAAACCAGACAGTGTTTTACTGCGAGGCAACAACGCTACCACAGCACCACCACCGCAGGTTATGTTCCTGATATTAGGATACAAGCACATATTGCTTCTCCCAAGTATATATATAATTTGCATAAATAGATATACACTTGGCACCCACAGTGACACCCTTAGCCTGATGGAAATATTCCCTTCAAATAAAGTACTTGGACAAAATTGCATCTATACTGTCGACTAGAAAATTTATAATATTATCCCCCAATTTAGTTAGGTCAACAATAGTTGAATGAAACAATTCCAATCTGGTTTTATGCAGTATACAAGTAAATAAATCTTTAACATCGGTGGTTGAAAAAAACTGCAGTTTTGATCGAAACAGTGTTGTTTAAATTTTGTGAGAAAATCCCACAAATCTTTTAATATTAAAGACACTTGATCTAGAACCCCCTTCAAAATTCAATCAACAAATATAGCAAGGGTATAGGTCTTAGAATTATGAGTTGATACTATAATTCAATAGGGAGGGGATATGACATCCTTATGGACTTTTGGGATGCCAAAAATAGCAAGGTTTGATGGACTGTCATTGTTCAAAACTTGTATAGTTCATGAGAAATACCCCCTGTAAAACTGAATCTTCTAATAACAAGTCAGTTTTTCTATATGCTATTTGTAGTTCGTTAGGGGAAGTTTTGACAAAATTGGTATCATGTCACATATTGAACATCTAATTCAAATAGTTAGCCTTCAACTAAGACAACCCCCCCCCATCAGACTTCATGATTCTAAGAATAGGGGTGACCTCTCAGATCATGTAATAATTTGCAGTCATCCTTTAATAGGGTGTGCCGTTTCCCTGAGAGTCATAAAATTTGTAAAATTCTTTCCACAAGATTTTTCAAAAAAGCCAAAGTAGAACTGAGTGAGGACTTGTTGGTACTTTTTCTTTTAAAGTTGAGATCCCTCCCTGGAATGACCTTTTCAATTAAGTAGGAATACTGGTAAAGTAATTGTAGATTGTTTCCATGTGAAAAGACTTAATTCAATCAAAGTGTCTAATAAATTCATTAGACTAACCAATATAAAGTCCCACCCTTTTATAAAAAAGTTTAAAATGACAAATAGAGATTTTCAAATCAATATAATTATAAATATTAAAACTATTAAAAGCATACAATCATCCCCCCCCCCCCTCATAACACCATAATGGCATTATTGTTCTTTCCTAATAAAGAGTAATGGATTACCTTTTCCAATTGCACTTCTTGTGTTCCCTACCTTGTTTACCTTCCCTGGTGAATTCTGGGGGCGTGCCCTCATGAGAATTAGCCCATTGATCAGAATAATTGTTAAAATCAACATTGCCAGTATTATCAATTATTCTCAGTTGGGGGGAAATTGTTCTCATAATGGTGTTCACTTTCACTATTATCTCTACTACTTGCCATAGGACTATAATGGTTAGTAGATAATGGTGTTGTGACCCCTTCCCCCTGATTATTACTAACACTATGTATACCATTTTGTTCCTGTTTAGAATGCTTGTTAAATAAGGCTAGACTGCAAATAATACTCTTGTTCCCTCTTAAACTACTTCTGTTTCCTCCTAAGATTCAAATTAACTTGATGTTCAGCTTTCTTAAAGATGTTATCATATCTATTGTAATTATATTCAAACAGTAAATCATTAACTATACTGTTGTTCAAAACATTTAAACTATTAAAAACATGTCATAATTTTTGCATTATAACAGGTAATAATAAATCACACAAGTTCTAAACATATTTACATGTTCAAAATATTACTTACTTCCATAATTAAGTCCATTTAGAAATTTATAAACACACAGTCCTTTAAAGATCTTTTGTGTTTAACACATTCTGACAAATACATGTTATCAATCTGTAGACTATGAACCTTATTTAACATTTTTTGAATGGATGGATTTGGTTATTAAACAAACCATTGAAAACAATAGATTCTGCTGGTCACAGGGAAGGTTTCTGTTTAAACCAATAGTTTAACTCCATTCTTCTGGGGGCAGCCAGTTCTTGATAAGCATCTTGTCATTCACAACTAACCAAGCCAGGTCCATGCCTGTCCATCTGGTTTATATTGCCATTATCTTCCTGTTGAAATTGTACCTTCATTTGACCAAACCATCTGAGAAGTTTGGCATGGGACTGTGACAAATTTCTCCAAGTTAGTATTGAAGGTGCAAGCTTGTTTGCTAAACAAGCCAATTAATTGGGTTAAGTCATCCTGTAACCCAAAATCATGTCCTAAATCATCTAAAGAAGGAGAAAAGCCATTACTGTAGTTGCTGGCCATGCTATCCTTATAAGCAAGCACCCCTGAGAAAATAACACAGTTGGTATGGCTGCAGAACCCAGTAAAATAACACTGCCATGCTGTAAATCAGTAAAATTCAGAAAAAAAAACAAAATGTCTGAGCATGCAAATGTGTGGCCAAAAAGATAAAACATTTAAAATCAAAAAAAATGACTACATCCAGGGATTACAATGTGTTATGTACAGAGATTAAACAAAGTCCTAACACACTAGGGTTTGCAGTCAGAAATGAGATAAATGCAGAAGTAAGATAGTCTCAATAGTTCTAGGAACAACAGATCTAATCAAAAAAATCATTTATAGTCATACTTAGCTAGTCTAACAATACATGTGACCTCATATGATTTGGAGAAGGAGGCAATATTGGGCACATTACGGGTGCTGAGAAGAGCAGTCTTGGATACCGTCTAAGACTGAAACAATACTAATTTCATAAACTTTAATTGTACCCTAATTTATGAATGGAGTCTGTTTCTGTCATGGTATTATAAACTCAAATTACTTGAAGAAATCAAAGTGAGAGAAACTGTAGCAATGATGCTTTCATAATTATATTGATTGATTTACTGAACTAGAAAGTTTGTTAGGAGAATATTACAAGCTCACTCCAAAGAAAGTGCTAGGAAACAATGAAATTGAATCTTAACAGAAATTTAGGCACTATAAAAAAGCACTTACTGCCAGCAGATATTGTGTGCAGTGTGTGGTTATCTGTGTATGGTTACTGCTGTAGAGTAAGATACGATTAATTGTTTTATTGATTCAGAAGATCTAAGAAATGTGATTAAAAAAAATTATGCACTAGTGACAATTGAATAAGTGGTCTTAACAATGCCAAATGCAAAGCCTTTTCATATTAGAAGAAAAACAGGGATTTTAGGAGCTATAGTTAAACTGAGAAAATGTTAAACTGTGTATTCATAGTCTGCCATTAGGAAAGTATAGATTCTATAAATTCCTATTTGCCATCTCATCTGCACCAGTGGTATTCAAAGTAGCTGTTACACATGTAGTTGAGTGACTGAAAGGTGTTACAAGCATAACTAATGTTCAGTTGGTGTGAGTACTAGACCCAGGAAGAACATGATAAGACACCAATACAGTTTCAGAACAGACTGCAACAGCATAATTTAAGATAAATAAGAGTAAAAACTTAAACAAAATGGCAAGTCTGCACGAGTCACATTTTAACATCAAGGAGACAATGTGCAGAAAAGAATCAGTTGTATAAATTGCCAATGCATGAAACAATAAGGGATTATAGTGGTATCTAGGATTGACACGACCTTGACAGTTTTTTACCTAACATCTCTTAGTTAACTATAATTTAAAGAAAGATGTTAAACTAATATGTAGTTAGGGAGCTGAGCTATGAAAATAAAAAAAATTGTTAAAATGTTCAAGAAATGAGTTACTAATATACCTCTCTTAAAATATTACAATTTGAATAAGCCCATTGTATTGCAAGTATATGCCAGGCAGAATGGTACAGGACATATGATTCTATAGGATATCAGGTCCAAGACCCTATAAAGGTGTACAAAAAAGATTTAGTCAGGTAGAAAAGAAAGTGTTAGCGGTAATGTATGGATGATACAAATTCCACGAATATGTAGCTCAGGTCTGGTGGAAACAGACACTAAACCCTAATAATCTACATTCAAAGACTTTATATAAAACTCTTCTGAAATGGCAGAAGCTATGACTTAATCTAGAAAGATATGATATGAAATTGAAGAAGAGATCAGGTAAGAAAAAAGCACACAGGAGATATGTTGAATAGCATATTTATGGGAGAGCATGAACATTTTTGGAAGAGTAGAACTATTAGTCCTTTACAAAATACAATAGTTACCAATGACAAAAGAAAAAAATATTGCAGGAATGTCATGGATCTGACTTAGAAATGCAATGGATTAAAGTTTTTACAGTGGGAGTCAGTTCTGAGCAAAAACTGAATAAAGAAATTCTGTTTTATTGTCATTGAAATAATAAAAAGGTATAGAAATAATAAGTAACACAGTTATACTTTCTTTACTGAATAGCATACATCGAGTGTGAATAATAATACATTACAAATATGTAGTGTTGTACATGTATATAAGATGCACAGTAGCAGCTTTGACTTTTGGACAGTGTATCATCCATTTTCCAATAATGAACACTAACACACACAGGAAATATTATTGCATTCAGACTAAAATATGCGACTTGTAGATCAATATTTTCATCTTACAGTTCATAGGTATAGCAAAAAAAAAGAAATACTTATTTTTCCCCCAAATTCCTCTCTAATGAAAAAAAAAGACAAGATTTAAAATCCTCTCTCTTAATAATATAACCATTAAAGTCACTTCTCATAACAAATTATTAGGAATGGTAGTGGATGATAATCTTAAATTTGACCTCATTATACAAAATTGTGTAAAAATAAAAATCACCAAAACTAGGGATGCTTTACAGAGCCAAAAATCTTCTCACCAACATGACTAGAACTGCATATCCAAAGATGCATACACATGCAAAAGGACCTGAATAATATCCAAAATTGTAACAAGCATAAAAATAGAAATTTAAGACTGAGTGAAAAATCCTATTTAATTAAAATCAGTAAGCGCTTTTGTGGTTCATCTGCTTCATCAGACCATAAAGAAACATAAAACTTTAATAAAAGCAGTAATGGTGAGTGTGGAAGAGAGGTGAAGAAGAGATTACAGGCAGGGTGGAATGGGTGGGAAAGAGTGTCAGGAGGAATTTGTGACAGACGGGTACCAGTAAGAGTGAAAGGGAAGGTCTAGAAGAGGGTAGTGAGACCAGCTATGCTGTATGGGTTAGAGGCAGTGGCATTGACAAAAAGGCAGGAGTCAGTGCTGGAAGTGGCAGAGTTAAAGATGTTAAGATTTGCACTGAGTGTGACAAGGATGGACAGGATTAGGAATCAGTCTATTAGAGGGTCGGCTCAGGTTGGACAGTTTGAAGACAAAGTCATAGAGGCGAGATTGCATTGGCTTGGACATGTGCTGAGGAGGGATGATGGGTATATTGGGAAAATTATGCTAAGGATGGAGCTGCCAGGTAAGAGGAAAAGAAGAAGGCCTAAGATAAGGTTTATGGACATGGTGAGAGAGGACATGCAGGCGGTTGGTATGACTGAGCAATATGCAGAGGACAGGAAGAAATGGAAACAGATGATCTGCTGTGGCGACCCCTAATGGGGAAAGCTGAAAGAGAAGCTGTTAAATAAAACAAACCAACCAATAGAAATCAAAAACCACAACACATGATTAAGCTAGTAATCAGCTTATCAATGATGTAAATCTCTTTTCCTGAGTGCTGGTTTTAAAGAAACAGTATTATTTAATCCTGAATACAAGGTAGCTCTTAGGTATAAAATCCAATGTACCTCAGCAAATTCTGTGTCATTAATAATATCTCCTTCTCTTAGCCCACAGTCAACTTTGCACAGCACTAAGAACCTTAAATAATTGGTATCTCCATATTCAACCACATGCTTTGCTAGTGCATTGGTAGATTTCCTATTATGAATATCATTTGTGTGCTCAAGTATCCTTTCTTTCAGGGTACGGTTGGTCTTCCCAACATAGAACCCCTCAGACTAAACACACTTGGCCAAATACACAATGTTTTGGGTTGTACAATCCGCATAAAAATAGAACTCAATACTTCCATCCGATCTAGGATGAATAACAGGTGTAGCTATTAAAATGTGCCTACAAGCACTGCAAGATCTACATGCAAAGGTACCTCTCCACTCTGTGTATACCATCCTAGGGGTTGACTGCTTATTGCATAAATGCTGTTTCAAAGTTTTGTTATTTTTAAAGGTAAACCTAGGTACAGGACCTAGTGTTTTACTCAATTCAGGGTCTGTCATGAGTATTGGCCAATTTTTCTTAATGTCACACACTTTATTCAGATTGCTAGAAAAGGTCAAAAGTAAACTGTTTCCATTCCCTTAATCAAGTGATCCATTAGTACTAGACGACTGTCCTATGGCATCTGAAAAATAGGGCTTAGCCTTAGAGTCCCTTACAGGTCTAGCTTCCTCTATAGCATGCTCTATGTCTCCTATCTTGTAACCTCTGTTCAAAAATTCTATTCTGAGAGTATCCAATGCTTTCTCTAAAGGCACTACCTCAGTGTACAACCTTATCACCCTCAGTACCTGATTTTTTAGCATATTCCTAGGAATGTGCCTAGGATGCATGCTAGTTCTATGACGAATATCGTTTTTCTACCTATGAACTTGTGAACCTACATTCTTGCTAACAGATACATCCAAAAAATCCATTTTACTGTCAGAATATTGCACAGTAAATTTTAAAAATGATGTAATTTGTTGTAAATAATTTACATACTCCCTAAAAATCTCAGCTGACCCTTGCCAAACAAAAAAAAATATGTTGTCAACAAAACGCCTATAGAACTTTACATGTGTAATGAACAGTAAGTCCTCAAAGACCAAAAACTTCTCAGAATGTGCCAGCACAATATTTGGGTCTATATTAGATCACCAAATGTTTAAAAAAGTGAACTGTGATTAAGCAACCCTATGTAAGCGAAAGCTTACAATGTTGAAGTGTCAGAACAGCAATTATTTTTTCCAAGGGAAATAAATCGCTGTTCCAACAAAAAATAAAAAACAATTTCAAATATTACATTAAGTGGGGGGCTTCACCCCCTACTTAAATGTACCAACTCAGAGACTGCACTACAGTGCCGAAAATGGCAAAGTACAGAAGTGGCCAAGCAAATTTTTTCCCAGGGAAAGAATTTGTTTAACAGCCACTTCGATATTTTGCGTTTTCAACCTTTTAAGTTTGACCAAGACGCATTTGAAAGAATGCATCTTCGGTCTTCAGATATACACCCCCGATATTTGTATATGTGTTAGCACATGACATGCCCATCGCAACCCCCACTTTCTGCAAAAAATATTCAGATACAAACATAAAAATATTTTTCTCAAGTATCAGTTCAGACAAGGCACAGATTAAGGTGACTTTAGTATTTGAATAATCACTTTCAGATGTGAGAAACAATCTTACACTTGACTAGAATTACACTTGGCACTATTTACTTCCTCCCATCACTACTTTATTGTGCTCCCAATCTTGCTAACTTTCAAATATTGCAAAAATCAAAACTTGAACAATGCTATAATAAAATAGCTAAATTTGCAGCAAATACCCCTTTCAGAACATACCACTGTATAGCAATAAACAGTGTAAATTGGTTAGAACTAGACCATAAATTATCACATACACAGATTCTAAGCACCTGTAAAATTGTCCAGCATCCATCTGCTTGTCCAGCAGTGAATACCATTCTATACAATGATCCTAAATGGTCATTATGAACCATTGACCTGTCTCTGTCCATAAACCTGTCAAATCTGCTGGCCATGGTCTATACTCGTACCATGCTGCTAAGCCTTGAACTTCTTACCTGTATCTATCAATTCAATTCCCTCCTTCCAGTCCTTTAAAACTATTCTGAAAGACTTAATAGTCAAATTCTGGCTCTGTTTTTACCCAACCGCTGGATTAATGATATCCCTAAATTTGAACAAGTATGTATTCATACCTTACATGTCATAACTGTCCCTTCTTCCCTCACGTCCTTATTTCAATCAACTTATCTTCCAATGACTTTCTGTCTAAATATGCCATAAGTCTGTTTGTTGTCTCACTTCATATTGCAATTCCTGTTTGTATTGTACTAACTTACCTTTATCTGTATAAACTGGCTAATATTTCTCTAAATATTAAATCATTGTCACATAAGTTGTATATTTTCTAAACAAATGTCACATTGTGTCTAATTGGTTGTAATTATTTAAACTGTATATATTTTGTATTATTTTTGAATATTTTAAAATGATTGTTATCCAAATGTTTTTGTAATTGTTGCAATTAAATTCATGTTTTAGTGAATTATATTTATCATAATAACATAAAATGTGAAGTGAGCAAACAGCATGCAGTTTTGAAAAATAATTATGAATAACATTTCTCAAGTGCAGGCATGCAGATACTGAAGATTGCGAGTCATCTCTGCATCTCTTCTCTTGAGGTTGCTTTTTTCTTTTTCTTTCTTTTTCATTTTCATTTTCAATTAGGAGTCAAGGAAATCATAAGTTCTGCCAGTCAGGTTTCTACTTTCTTTTCTGTGTAACTGACTGATACCTATAATAGTTTTATTTATATTTGCATAGCTAATGGTGTGCTGCAAAACTAAATATGTGACATAGATTTGTGCATCATTCAGTTTTATAATGTGACTATAAATGTCATATAGAATACATTGAACTTTCTTCGATCCCTTTCCCATTACTGCCACTTCTGCTGTCTCTACTTATCCCTGACAAGCTTTTCCCTTCAACAAAGTCCCACCTCATATTCAATATCTTCTGTATTTACCTCAGCTTCATTATGTCCTTTCTTTGTATTTCCTAACAGTTATATACATTACTGACCTTTCCTCACCTACTCTGTGCTTTCTTTTTTCTACTCATATCTCCCACACCACCTGTCTCTTATTTCTCCTACCTATAAATGTAAAATTGCGCTTTGAGATTTAAATCCTTAGTGTTTATACCAATTTGTCATGTATTAATATGCAATGACTATATATTGCTTACTATAATTTCTAATATCACCTTTTCAGTTATTGAATGTATATATACTGGAGTTTTAAGCTTTAAATTTTTCTCTATTTTTCCTCCCTGGGTCTCTGCTGTAAAGAAGCCACCATAACCCAGTCAGACTAGCATGGTCAACAAAAGCAACTCATACATTAATAAATGAATTGAAACCTGCAGTCAGTGATGATAGTTAAGAAATTCTTACTAATTCTTCCTTTGTTAGTGTGACTACTATAAAATCCTTGTTTTATTCGACCTCATCTAAGTAATGTCATAATTATTAATTTCCAAATTTTATCAGACAGCAGTTCATGTGGATATTGTATAATTGTCACAGTGTTATTCAACCAGTGAATAGCTAAACATTGATCATATTTTCAGTTCACCAAGCTTTCATGTTGTCAAAGCTACTTTAGGCTTACCTGTCTCAACTTAACATCTTATTTATCCTTCGCTATCGTCACCAGACACAAAACACATTGTAAGCTATGCTTTAAATAACAGATGCATCATTCTGCTTACCCTCTGGCACACTAGGTATCTCCAATTGATAGATTTAGGTCCATGACAAGAGACGTTCCCACTGTAAGCATAACCCCCCATTACTCAGACCGATTGTCATTGATAGATTTGGATGACTGGTTATGATGCAAAGTCTTTATCTGCATGACAAATAGGATTTATTGCTCCTGTGTTTTGTCAGTTCTATAATTAAAATGGCCCTACCTGCCAAGACACGATTCACCACTATGGCTTCAACATCTTTGATCAGAGGTGTCACTCTTGTTCTCATATGACTTTTGACTCTTTTATCTTGTTTAGTGGTCAAGAAAAACTCTTTGTTCTAAGCTTCCCTCCATATTTATGGAATTCTTTCCATTACTGGTCAGAACACCTCAGTGGTTAGCATTATCACTGGATATTGTAGAGTAGCTGTAATTTAATTCAGCCAGTCAATCTCAAAACATTTAACTCCATTAGCAGTTCAGGTAAGCTGGCATATTACCAGAGACCATTTGTTCCCACCTATTCCTCCTTAGCCTTCCTTCCTAATCCTGCTTTTTGGTACCTGGTCAGCTAAAAACTTTATCATACATGCTGTAACCATTGATTGTCTTAACCTGTTCATTCTACACCTCTGTACCTACCTAAAGTGAAATCATTTTATGACAATGAGAGTAATTTTATCCTGCCATCAACTTTAGTCATGAACTGCAATTTCAAGTCATTGCCCACCCATGATGTAGTCTAGACACTAGAGTGATGCATGGTAATCTACACCTTCTGACATTTTCCCAGTTTAAAATTGCCTGCCATAATTATTCATAGGTTCATAGATAGGTACTAGGCTATTGGGCTGTGGGCCTATATAAGCCTAGCCAAAAAGGTACCCTGGCTTTCGCCACCCAAGAAAATTATTTACCTGTGCCTCTGTTGAGCAGAGCCACAGAAGTGATCCCGGGGTGAATTTCCTATTTCCCATCCAGTCATCAAGATTTTTCTTGGAGTGCTAATGAGGAGCTTTGTTTGATGTAGATAGGTACTTTATTCCAGAGTATGGGAAGTCTCTGGGACAGGAATCTATCCCTCCAGCATGTTCTGTTTATTGTGGTGACACGGTTTAGGTCCCTAGAGCATGTAGCTTGGAGGGATTGAGATTTCTTTAAGTGGAGCATGTCCAGCAGCTCTGGGTTTGACATAACTCCGTATGTTAGACAGAGATCACCTCAGAGTAGGTGATATGTGATGGAGTAAAGCTGGAGTATTTTAAGGCAGTTTGAGTAGGGTTTCTGTTTGAAGCCGGTAATCCTCTTTTTGAGGTTTTTGAGGTATTTCTGTGGCCTGTCCAGTTGTTGTAGATGTCTTGTGAGGTACATACCAAAAGGGGCGTTGTACTCTATAATAGTTCTAATAAGTAACAAGTAGAGGGGAACAATGACCTCTTTTTTTTTCCTGGATGAGAAACCTTTTGTGATGAATTGTGCCATGTAGAAGGATTTCCTGACTACTGTGGTGATGTGATTATCAAAGGAGAGACTACTGTCCACCTGTGTCCCAAGGTATCATCACACTTTTGGTGTTAGGTAGACTATCGCCTATGTGGTAGTTCATGGGTACAGAGTTTTTGCCAAAAGGGATGACAATGCACCTTTTGGCATTGAGCTTGAGCCCATGGCTTTGACACCAGGCATCTGTCTCAATGAGGTCCTTTTGTAGGATGACCACATTGTTAGGAGTTTTGATTATGGCTCCTAGTTTGCAGTCATCTGCAAACTTCATTAGCCAAAGACCTTCTGTGTTTGCCTGTACTTCAGAGAAGTAGATACCAAATAGGAGAGGACCCAGGACTGAACCCTGTGGTACTCCACTTGTCACTGGTCTGAAGTTGGATTTGGAGTCTGCTACTTTCACAGTGTGGGTTCTGTCAGTGAGCAGTTGGCAACCCATCTTGTGCCATAGGAATTTATACCTAGTTTAGTGAGTTTATCTATAATTCCAGAGTGGGGGATGGTGTTGAAAGCCTTGGCGAGATCTAGACAGGCTGTGTGAACCACCTTACCCTCATCTACGGCTTTGGTGACTGCTTCAAAGAAGTCTGTCAGGTTTAGGAGACATGATCTGCCTTTTACAAAACCGAACTGGGTGGGGTACAGAGTGTTGAAGATTACGGATGTCTTTGTTTATAAGTTCCATGATGATGCGTTACATGGCCTTGCAGATCAGGCTAATGGTATGGTAGTTCCCGGGGTCCGTGGTGGATCCCCCTTTGTGGAGTGGGATAACTGTTGCTGTGCCATTCAGTGGGCACAAAGCCTGAGGTGAGGCTATGACAAAATCCTCAAATTTAGTATACAGGTTCAGTCTTCTTACCATATGCTTGTGTAATCCTTGTGAAATACTGTGCCCTTTCCTACTTTTGCTCAGTTGAGTAGTGCATTTTGTTTTAGTTAAGGCAAGTTTTGACCTTTCTCCAAGCCCTGTGGGGGTGTCATATCCCTGATAACCAGTCATTGTGACAATGCTTCACAAGTTATATCAAGCATACTCAAGACATCAAGGTGTTATTAGCCACTGTTAAGGTCACTCCATTGTTATCCCATGCCATGCATTATCCAGGAAGCAGATACGTCCAACCATTCATTTAAATTAATTATGCATTCACTGTTCCCTTTTTCTTTGACAAATATCAGTGTTGTTGCACAGAAATTTCTTAAAGCCTGATTTCCAGTAAATTTAAATTGTACAACCTTATCAGTATATTTATCCTTGAGGAAGATACCTACCTCTGCAGGCCCTAATATCTTGCACAAACAGATAAGCGATGTATCAAACGGCCATGGTATAATGCTTATATACTTTCTTATCCTACTTCTCTTGTACTGTATAAAATGGATTGTTTTTTCAATGTGTTAACAAATCTCAGTTTCTTTCATTTTTAATTACATTTATACTAGATTATAATAGCTAATTTGCATTTCTAGGAGCAAAGTACATCTCTAATGATGGGGCAGTTGTGTATTACCTGCCTTTAGCATTTCTTTCCTCATCTCTTTGTACTAGCCTTGGTTTGGGTCTTTAGTATCCAGTATGTGTTTGCTTTCTTTTTGCTTCTGTTTTCCACCCAATTTGTATTAGTTAATAATTTGTTTTATTATTTGATATGGCTACAAGGAGGGGAGAAATGTCTTCCTGGGCAGTGAAATGTTTTTTTCATTTCATCTTGACATCTGATCTCTTTTTAACCTAGTTTGATAAATGTCCATTACAGCTTACTCAGAATAAAAACACAGCAAGACTTCCCTCACTTATTGTTTTCTCATCTCAACTTATTTGTTTTTCTTTTTTTGCTTTGGCTAAAGTTCCTTTGTCCACCTAATCAACTGTGGAATGCATGGCAGGCAGTATTTTATGAATGTCAGGAAGCATTAATTCAAAGATAGCTGAATATATCTTCGCCATCTTATTTTTAGGTTCATAGGTAGGTACTAGGCTATTGGCCCTAGGGCCTATATAAGCCTAGCCAAACGGTACCCTGGCTTTTGGCACCCAAGAAAATGTTGTATTTGAATGTATACTTGCTTGTTTTTTTTTTTTTTTTACCATCAATCACAGTAATGCTACTTTATTTCGTAACTAAACTGTATGATTGCATTAGTGAAATAAATAACATGTATTTGTTCATTTTGTGCTTGCAGCTAAGACTGAATCAACATTTCTAGAAGTACATTATATATTTAGAGTACTGTTAAATATAACTGTGGAGCTTTTCTCACCAGGCTTCCGCTGAAAAAGCACAATTTGTCCAGTTGGACTTTCCTGGTAAACAAATGTAAAAAAAAAAAAAAAAAAAAAAAAAATGAATAAATAAAAAAAGTATAATCATCCATGTTAATTAATTTGTTCTATTGTTTTCACACTGACCCCCCCCCGTATTACTAAGTTTAAGGTGAGACAAGCATAGTTTCAATTAACTTCACCTATCCTGGCAACACTATATCATTCTCCTTGTACATAGCTAAACATTGCTTCAGTTATCATTGCCAAACATAACATACACATTTCTAGTTTGAGTGAGCTAAGAATGGTTTGAATATATTTCTCCATCTTAGGAGAGTGTAGCTTTTATCATTTCATTCTAAATGAGCCAACCCTGTTTTAAAATTAATTCATCCACTACGGCCAAGCATGGCATGATCCATTCAGTTCTAGTTAAACAAAATTGCATACAATTTCTCCATCCCTTGTAGTATACCATTATAATCTACTGAATGATGCACTGCTTACAAATCTGTTTACTTTATCCATCTTGGCCAAGCATGACCTGTATTGTTTTGGTTCCACTGGGCCAAAAAAAGCTTAAAATCATTTAATTTGTAAATCCACAAAAATGGCTGAAAGGACACTGTCACAGGATACAACAAAAAAACCTTTATTAGTAAAACAAACAAATAAGCACTTTCACCAGAGTTGTATGGACTTCATCAGATACACTATTACCCATAAAACTTAAATATTAAAATACAAAAACAATCAACGAATTAACAATCAAATATCATGATGTCACCTTAACTGATTGTACCATTAAAAATTATTTAAATTCATGTTTTTTAGTATTTTAACCTTTCTTCTTCTTATAGTAAATCAAAAGTCAGCCCATTAACATTAGCAAATACAACAATACAAAAAAATTCCTTTTGTATAAAATGTTAAAAAACTTTTTCATAATTATCTATATAAAATATGCAATATAAATATACTATTGGCTTAAATTATTAATATAAATATAAATGTCAGTATGGTTCCACAATAGCATATATTTATGTAAAAATGAATGAATAAATACGATATTTAATGGGACAATCAATAACATTTTTCTTAGTTGTATCCTGCAACAGTGTCCTTTCAGCCATTTTTGTGGATTTGCCAATCTGTCTTGTCTTCACTGGGATCATTTAATTTGTCCTGACAAAGCTTAACTTGCTTGTTTCTGCTTTAACTGGCCTAAGCATTGTATAAATCTACTTCACTCAGCCGAACAAAACTGGACTTCATCATGGTATATTAATTGAGCAGTGCATGGTGTAAATCATGTCTGTTGTTGCCAGTTATAGCCTGCACTACTTTATTTTCACATGAGTAGGCATGACCAAACTTATTCTATCTATCATGGACAAGCATGACTTGTATTATTTTGTTATAACAGATATCAACATAACCGAAAATGACCTTCCATGCTCTGCTCGTGCATGCCAGGTAACATTACCTTTTCACCGAGCTAAGCATGGCTTAAAACTTGCTCATTTACACTGAATAAACATGCCCTGCATTACTTTGATTGAAGCCAAGCATGATTTAACATTATTTCAGTGATGTTAGCCAGGCAAAGTCCATACCATTTTTGTTTAACTGAACCAAGAACAATATAAAGAAATCAATCTGTGCTAGTGATTCTCTTCACACATACAGTAATTTTGTTGCGAACATGTCACACATGGTATAAACTTTGTCATCTATACTGGCAAATATGGTTAGAGTCATTTTGTTTTAAATGCCCAATGATGGCTTAAGGCCACTTTATCATCTTACATTCTCCCTCCTGGACACACATTGCCTACATTATTCTGGTTTATCAAACCCAAAGACATGCTCTATTTATTACATCTGTCCTGACTATGCATGGTCTGCACTATGTTAGTCTAGCTTAGAAAAGCTTGTCTTAAGAATCACCTCAGCCTTGTTGGTTTAGCATGTTCTGATTCATTTGACTACCTGTCTTACTTTATTTTATTTTTATTTTATCTATATTTTGTTTACTGGGATCATGACCATTTACAGACTCAGCATGTAATACATTTAAATAGTAGCAACAAAATGTAACAAATGCAGCCAACAGTGGAACACAAAGGTTATACCAACTGTTTGCAAAAGAAAAGAGATACTAGGTAGAATTTTTATATCATGTTGAGGTATAGATTTTGCAAAAGGAAAAGCTAGATCAGGAGATTAGCAAGAAAAGAGTGAGAACAGAATTAACCGTGGAAATTTAAGGAGTAATACAGGTGTTTAGAGGATAAAGCAAGAGATATATAATTCCAAGGTGATGGAGGAAATACGAAAGGTAAATGTTGTAGGATGACAGGGAGTAAAGAAAAATAGAAACTATGAATATATTTAAAAGAAGCATCCATGTAGTGGTCACCAACAGAATATTGGTGTAAAAGAGGTAATGTGTGAGGAACCTAGCCTAGTGTAGAGTAGAGTTGGTTAAGTGACATGTCCTACATTGTGGCATTTGTATTACTTAAACAGATAATGTTTGAGTCTGGCTTAAACTTAGTATAGGTTGGAATATGGGCTGTAAGATAGGGAGGAAGGGATTAACACAGGTTTTGAGTAGTTACAGTGAAACTAGAGTCAAAGCTATGCAGTTTAGCAGATAAAATTTGGAGAGTAGAGCCTACTTTACCCTAACATCGAAGGTTGTAAGTTGGTGTGTTGGTAATCTATTTCATTTCAAGTGGAGAAGGAGAAATTAGGTGGAGTATTCTGAACAGTTGGGGGTCAGAATTAGGCTGGATCTGGCTTGTATTTTGAGACAGCATTTTATAAATTAAGGGGATACTAGACTAGAGGAATCCAAGATGACTTTATTTATTAGTAAAGCATGATCAACTTTATTTTTTCTAAATGAGCCCAATATTGCCTTTTTACAAAATGCAAAAAGCAACAGTGAAGACCATGTAAGGAAACAAAATCTTTGCTTCTATAGTGTGCTCAGTCCTACTCTTTTGTACAGATGTACTGAACTTATATACAAAATTTAAACTTTGATAAATAATAAATTCATTTACCTACTTTAGCTTATCCCGCCTTGCTACCCAGCTTGAATAGCAGCTAGCTAGAGGAAAGCCATGCATCAAGGTTCAAAACAAACTTGTCAGCTAGCAGGCTAACCACCACTCTGGTCCTCCCAAGTGGCATACTTTTAAGCCTGTGATCTTTTATCAAAACTATTCTGTACTAGTCAAAGTAGTGCTACATTGATGCTCATTTTTTTATGGAGCAAATGTGTTGTACCTTTGTTATCTTTTCATGTCTTTGCAATTTTTTATGCATTATAGCATTGTTGTGCTAGATGCCACCTGCACTTGCATACTAGTACAACTGTTACCCTATATAACATCACCTACTTTACCAAATATCCTTTTACAACAATCTATAATACTACCAGTAATGCTGTTGCACTAGCAAACTTCCAAAATTCTTGTTCCAACTGTTCATTTCCCTTAATGCCCTTTCTTGAAGTAAAATAGCTAATCTCTTTAACTATGAGTCCTTGTTATCCTTGTGTTCCTTGATATACATGTACAGTATAGTAAACAGGTAGAGTGTAATGTGCAATATTTACATTAGTATCTAAAGTTCATAGGTTCATAGGTTCATACTAGGCTATCTGCCCTAGGGCATTTATAAGCCTAGCCAGAGTATGTTTGGCTTTTCACACATTTTTTAAATTAATTTTGCTATGCCCTTTTTTTGGTTTGTATACTGTGCCCTCTGTCAGACAGTGACACAGAAGTACAAACCCAAAAAAGGAAGACTCTTGAAGAGAAATTAATGATGAGGACTCCCCCTAACTGGGATTTTTTATTCCATAGTGAAGTGGAGCAGCATGTCCTATTTATTTCGGTGCTGAGGTTCAGTCAGTCTCCTGAGCATGTGTGCATGATTTGGGGGATTTTTGTTTGCAGTTAAAGTGGGTCAGTCTTCAGTATTTCTGTGAAAAGAAAAGAGAATTGGAAAGGAGCTAGGGGATAGTATGTTAGGTTATATGTCCTGTGGGGAACCAGGAACATTTGGCTGGGATGAGGAGGTGCTTTATGAGTTGCAGTCTGAATTTAAAGTAAGTGTTATAGTCAATGAGGAATAGTTACCTAAGAATAGGTGCCAAGGGACAATGTATGTGCATTGCTGAGGAGTTTGATTCTGAGGGTAATAAGTGCTTTAAGTTTTGTGCCCCATCGAAATCCCTACACTAGAGGATGTCTTATTAGTTTAGCTAATGTCTTCAGAAATAGAGAGAAAAGTTAAAGGGACAAGGATCAGCCTTGACTCGTGCCCCTAGTTATAGGTATAGAATCAAACAACATGCCTCTAAATTTTACTTGTGCTGTGGTCCCACTATTTCCAACAACTCAATAAATCCAGAAAAGGAAGTTAATTTCTACTCATTACTTCAAACAGAAAATGCCATTCTACCCTGCCAAAGGCTTTTTCTGTCTAACACTATCATTGCCACTGTATGAGAGTTTCTTTGCTCTTCCTGAATTCTTAGTAATTATCAGCAGCCCATCTGTCATGTATAAAGCCTGTCTGGTGTAATGTGACTAGTTCTGGCAGTATTCTGTGCAGTCCCATTGCTAAAATAGTCATGATTTATAATTGTATTTTAATATTGAAATGGGGCAGTAAGATGATACTTGTTCTGGGTCCTTCCTTCCTTATATT
Organism: Protopterus annectens; assembly: GCF_019279795.1. Classification (NCBI taxonomy): domain Eukaryota; kingdom Metazoa; phylum Chordata; order Ceratodontiformes; family Protopteridae; genus Protopterus; species Protopterus annectens. The sequence continues at coordinate 98,875,188 of NC_056740.1, forward strand.
TTGGACCCATGCAATTTGTCCTCCTTATAATTTCTATGGGCGCACTATCCAGCCCTGGTGATTTTTCCTGGTGCATATTTATTTTATGTTTCCTCTATTTCTTTCTCACCTTGTGAGGTTTATGATCCCTTCCTATTCTCTATGGACTGTTTATGTAATAATATTGAGTTTATATATGCTGCAGATGGCTAGTTATAAGTAATTTATCCCTGCCCAGTTTAGCAGAGCTCTCTGCAATGTCTGCTTAAAGTGTTCATGATTTTTTAAGCCTTGCAGACCACCCCTCTGGTTTGAGGATTCAGAAGCTTACAGATAGCTCTCTCGTGGTCTTGATGCAGTTTAAGAGCTAATGCTCTAAGAATTCTGGGTGCATTTGAAAAAGTGTAGCTCTTGTATTGTGCATGTCGTCATTAGAATTTTATTTTCATCCCATTGTTGTAGTAGTGGTTTACTCTGTAGGGACCTTTTGTTTTACCCCTGCTGTTAACTTACTTTTTTTTCTTGCAGGCCTTTTAGTTGTCCACATGACTTCTGTTTTTGTTCCCTCTATATTAATTTGTGTCCTTTCTGCTTTACCTTATCTTGCCATAATTACCCTTTTTCTACCTTCCCAGTGGTCAGCTGAAATCACTCCTATGTTATTAATATATTTGGAATTATGTTTTGTACATTGTTTCTTTATCCCCCCCCCTTTAATTTATATGCTGGGAATCTCCAATCTGTTGTTGACTTTGGCTCTTGTTTTTACTCTAGGACTAATTTTAAATAGGCAAGATCTGAGTATATGTATGGTCCTGCCTCCAACGTTTTTAGTTTGTGGGAATATTCTTTCATGATATAACCCTTGTCAGTTGTTGACCTTGCATTGTATCTTCATTCCATTCTCTGCATTGCCCTAATAATGACATATTCTCAAGTCCTAGGTGCTGTGATAAATCTGTGTGTTCAGAAGGCTTTTATTGTCACAGTCTGCCACCATGATTTGTATCCACCTGGGCCTCTTTTTACCTCTCAATAAAATAGCTTGGGGCAACTGACGTATGAAATGAAATGGCTGTTATAGGATTATTTTTGACTGATTATTGATGTGATTTGGTGTGGGAGGTCAACAGTATCCATCAAAGACCAGTATGGCTGTTGTAGTTGTGTAATTCTTATGTACTCTTGTACTTCTTTAGAAGGCATATAATCCTCTAGGTGAAATGATTATATAAGAGTATCCAATTACAAGTTTCTGATTTTTTTTTTATGTGAAATTTCTTCAGAAATGGATATGGCCTTTTATATACAGCTAGCAAAGGCAGCTTTTCAAAAAAAAATTTTTTGTCATGGTCTAGTGCTATGCTTGAGTTCTTCCTGGTGAATATTTGATCTATTCACAAAAGATTGAGACAGGTGATGTATGAAAGCAAATAACAGTTTTAGAATTATCTCTGAAGGTTTATTTATATGGTTTGCTGGGGGAAAAGCATCTGTCAAAGTGCTATACCACCATTATATTTATGCGAACTTCACTGTAATAGGTAGTGAACACTCTCAAAAGCAGTACTGTTATTTGAGACAGCATGTGTATATTTTGTACCAAAGTATTTCATTTCATGTCCAATACGTTTTTTATTGTGAACTGCCTTTAGAGACCTGACTAATGGCTTCTAATTTACAGCTTATAAAGCCAGGCTTTTATAGTCCTTTTGTAGTCGCTTTTGTTTATATATTAAATCCAAGGGCTGTTTGACCTCAGTAGAAAAGGTTGAGGAAAACTGATGTCCAGAACACACACACACACACACACACACACATAGATATATATATATATATATATATATATATATATACACATTTAGAGTACAGTAAAAGTAAAATACTATATATATCTATTTTCCAGAAAAATATGTTTATTTTATTTGTAACATGCTGTGGCTGCAGTAGGTGGATTGGACACTCTAAATTGGCCCTAGATGTGAGTGTGTGTCCATGTTTGTGGTATAGATGAGTTGCTGTGGTAGGGCTACCACCCTGCGGTGTAAACCTTGTCTCTAGATGATTGTCACTATTAAAGTGACACCCTGACCCCATGTGCAAAATGGGAAAAGGGGTTAAGGATGGATGGATTCTGTGGCTACAATGTCATGCTTCCGAGCAGCTAAAACTGTGAATTCAAATTCAAAGACATGCTGTACTGGAAGCTCTGTGGTTATACTTGCCAATTGAAGTGCAATTTGTAGATGAATATTGTGCTGCTAGCTGAATATTTTGTTAGAATCCCAAAGGCAGACATAAATAAAGCCTTTGGCATGAGTTCCTTTTGAGGACTATGGTGAATTTCTGATCTGTCCACTAAGTAAAATAATTGCCTAAGATACTTCTTTACAGATGCATATTTTTAGTTGTAGTATGATAGGTTGCAATGCCCTGCTTTCAAGCAGCTAAATCTGCAGGGTGAAATATTAAGTTGTTCTTTACTAAGAAGCTCTGAGGTTAGAATTGCAGATTTAGGTGGTTTTCATAACTAAAAGCACTGTAGTTATTACCAGAATGATCCATAGTGAAATCTCAAAGGAAGGCAGAGATATGACCTTTTAAAAACAGGTCCTAGCTACTTTATTTCTTAAGCCCTTAGTGCCACACTCTGACATTGTATATTATACTCTTGTTTTCATTTTTTCATTGTCAGTGTTAAAGTGAAAATTTGCTCAGTACCTTGAGTGCAATAATGGTTTAAAGTACTTACTTACTGAGGTGCCAGCACATTGCTTTTTGTCACTGAAATTGCACCCGCCCACCCTTAAACTCATGTGTCTTTACAGTTAGAAACACCATTTCAGTGCATTTTGTAGCTGAAGCCCATGATATAATATTCTGAGGAAATTACCATAATAATTACCCTAATCATTTGTGTGTTTTCAGAGAAATGGTCTTGTATTGCTTAATACCACCAGTAGCTTCATGCAGTCATTTGCTTTTGCTATTATTAAACAAATACATACATTTGTGTTTTTTCAGCCTGACAAACCGTATGTATCGCAACCATGTCATTTTATGCTGTTATGAAATAAGAACCAAAATAATACTATTATATAGGCAAAAGTAATTTGTCATTCTTATGTCACAGAAAAGTAGACGTACGCTACATTTGTTGACAGGCATGTACGTATTTGACATTCTATTGTCTGCTTTTCTTATGTTAAGTCATGTATGTATTTGACATTCTATTGTCTGCTTTTCTTATGGTAGTGCACAGCAACAAATAATTGCCATTTTTACATTGTTAATTACCCTTGTTGGTCTCCGAATTCCCAACTCACCATCAGCAGCTTCTAGCACCTCTGGTAATTCAGATTCTAGCAGAGGAAGCAAGAGAAAATAATCCTTTGCTGCTAACTATTCAGGCTGGTTGAGATAGAAAAGGACAGACTTTTGGGGCCCAGAAGAGTTGGGCATTTATTGTTTGCTCTGTCTCACTCTGTCTATATAGAAAGGAAAGTTTAGAGACTGTATTTAAAATTGGAGGTTGTTTCTATTGTATGGTTGTGTACATCAAGATAGATATCTTCCATTAGTATAATTAATGCCCTAATGATATCATTATCCTAAACTTTAAAATGGTATACCAATCACTGCTAAAAACTCCGGTTCCACCTATAAGCGCTGAAGTCACCAGCAACCACAGAAATGATGAAACTAAGTCGATTTATTATATCCACATAACGCCAAAATACACAGACTGATACGACATCAAGATATGGAAAATGCTGACAGTACACAAGCGACAAACACAGTGCACTCACAAAAGGATAAAATAATGAAAAAACACATGAACGCCAAATAAAAACAGCAGTTTAGCGCTTTCAACCAGCGTATCTGGTCTTCATCAGAACTGTTGTAAGATACATTTCGTCCTGTTTAAATAAATTCTTTGGCGCCAAAATATATTCTTAAAGATACAGTAACACTTAATTCACGCGAACTAAGTAAACCTAAATAGTCCAACACATCTCCCCAAATGTGCAACTTTTTACATTTGATGAATATAAACAATCAATATATAAAATAAAAGTTGCATAAGAACACTTGAAAATACTTAAAAATTCATAAAATTCATAAGAATTCATAAAAGTTCAGTTGGTATTCTAAAACTGAGTTCATGTTACCTAAATGACAACATTATGAAATAATGTTATCGAATGGTAAATGGTAGTTGTCAAAGATAAATACATCTACTAATGCGGACTTATGTATAAAAATCGTAAGATGATTAATAAACAAACTATTCCACGACACTACAATACCTTTTCACATATATTAAACAACACAATAATTAACGCAACACTATAGCTGGTGCCCATACATATTAGAAATGCCAATGCCCTTTAAAAGTTAATATTTAATATAAAACTACCAAATATATATGTGCAAAATAAACAATTGATAAGCATTACTACTGATGAAAATAGTATAAAATGTAATACAAATTAAAGACTTAGTTTCATCATTTCTGTGGTTGCTGGTGACTTCAGCGCTTATAGGTGGAACCGGAGTTTTTAGCAGTTATCCTAAACTTTAAAGAGAATTATGACCGCTATCTGAACCCCGAAAAAATAAGATGGCAGAGTGTTCATTAGTACAATGTCTTACTTCCCTGCGTTTCAGAGATCCTACCTGCCAAACGAGACCTTTTACTATGCAAGGAAGTAAGCAAAGGCATAGCTGGTTGGTCAATGCTTCCTCAATGATTTCTTGTGACTTGCAGTCATAACATCACACGCATTTAGTCTTCAGGGATAGTTTGTTTTTTCTTAAAATCTATAAATAAATCAATTTCACTGGCAGGAAGCCAGTTAAATCTGTAAATAGTGTTAAATCATAAGCAATTTGTTGTGGTCCACAACAATGATCTTTTGTTTTATTTAGTTATTTATATTCCAGTTATTATTTTTATTATAAAATAGTGACTGGGAGTGGAGGAGTAGAGGTATTGATTACTGGGAAGAAAAGTTTGCTTCCAATAAAAGTCTAGACAAATTAATATGTCTGTAATATTCAAAGAATTAACTGCCAACTTCAATGGGGGTCTTTCTTTCAGTTATAAATGTGACTTACTGGAATAACAAGTACGCACAGTTGAACTGCAGGTGTGTGATGAGTTACAGGTGTCAATAAGCAAGCAATAATGCTTGACAGGGTGTGCGTTAATATGTAATTAACTCCCACCTAAGGTTATTATGAAGCCGGACTCTTGCTAAACCCCTGGAAGGGCATTAATTACACATTAAAACACACCCTGGAGGGTATTATTGTGCTTATAGAATGTGTTCTCTTTAAAATTGCAGTTTTACTTACTTATTTTTTTAAGCACTATTTACTTTTGTTTATATATTTTTGATGTAAAATTGTTCCACCAGCTAATGTTTCAAACTTGTTGTAGTATATGTTAATGGTGTGGGAGGAAACATTTTACGTAAAAATATAGAAAAACATATGTTGAGGTAAGAGGTTGAGAGACATACCTCTCGGGTCTATATTAAATCAGTGAAAACTCATTTCAATCAACAATATTTAATCGGAAATGCAGTACATCAAATTTCTCTGTTGTAGGGGTTGCACCCCCACACCCCCTGCTAATTATATATACCAACTCTTAAGATTGCACAACAGTGAGGAAAGAACAAATTTTCAGATCTTCACTGTACTGCGATGAACAATTAGATGAACGGTATGTTCGATGTAAGCGCACCAAAAATGCCGATCACTGAAATGCATTCTCAGCCTCCTAGAAAAAGAAATTTGGACAAAGTCATAAATTATACCAAAAATATGAGGCAAAATTCTGTACAGTTGTGAGGTATGTCAAGCAGTATGCAGACGTCTTAACTGCGTCTGCTGCTGCTGTCAGGGATCACTGTCAATCCTCTCTCTCTCTCTCTCACAGACATACACAAAAACATTTTAAGTTTCGTTTCTTTTTTACTTTACACTCGCTAAACTGCAATATCACTGCTTAGCGAGTTTAAAATAATGGCTCGATCGATCTCACTGTTCAGTCTCTATCCCATAGACACATACAGAGTCTCTTCTTCTTTCACACACACATTCACTCACACAAGTAGACAGAAACATAAACACACTTATACAGATACACACACACACACACACACACACACACACACACACAGACACACACACACACACACACACACACTTTTTTCTGTTTGTTTGTTTTTTTACACTCACTAAACAGCAAAAGGGCTAAGTAGTGAGTGTAAAATAATGGCTTAATTGATCTCACTCATACACTTACACACACACAGACAGAAACACACATAGACACACGTACACACTTTTTTTAAAATTTCTTTTTATTTTTTGCATTTCACACTCGCTAAACAGTAGAAATGCTGCATACCAACTATAAAATAATGGCAGTTGTTTTTTTTTATCCAAGCTCTACAGCAGCTTGATGTGCTGCCATGAAGTGTCAGACTAATTTTTCAGTAGGCATTACTCCTACATTAATATCCTGCTGGAGAATGTTCATTCTGCAATCAGGGTGCTGATGAACAGTTCTGCCATTTTCTAAAGTAATCTGTTAAATGCCACTACAAACTGTGTGTGTGTGTGTGTGTGTGTGTGTGTGTGTGTGTGTGTCTGTGTGTGCATGTGCCTAAGGGTATTTGTATGGAACAAAATATTGCACATTTGATACAAAATGATGTGTTACTGAAGTCAGAATTGTTTTCTGCATGGTTAAGCAACAAAAGTTCATCCACACTTAAAGCATTTATTTTACGAAAATGGAGAAGGGAGTTATTGAAAGTGACCTATGACTGCATTCAATTGATTACTGCTAAGCTGTTATTGTTAGATACAGTTTGTGTGTATTTGTGTGATTGAGTGTCTCTTTATAAAACAACTTAAAATACATTATTGTGTCCAGAATTTATTTTATTTTACCACACTCAAACATCAGAAGTAAAATTCTTTAGACAGAAGCAACTTTTTAAGAGTGCAGAGGCACTCTGTGCATGAAATTGACTGGCCATTATATTCACTTGATCACAGTCCAATTATCAATGATATGAATTTCCAGAAGCAGAGTGTCTGTGTGTGTGTGTGTGTGTGTGTGTGTGTGTGTGTGTGTGTGTGTGTGTGTGTGTGTGTGCATGCGCAGAGGACTATGTGTTGTATACTTGTATGCATGTGCTTGTGTGCATGTTTGTGTATGTGTGTGTCTGATTATGTGCATGAAACATGCTGAAATAAATTAATAACAATCAAATGTTAAAGGTGTACTTAGCCAACAAATGATTATTTTATACTGTGGAGGTTGGAAAGTCAGTGTGTTTAAATAAGTAATTGACTACTACATTCACTTGACTAAGGTTAAGCAATTATTACTCTGAAACTACAATGTTAAAATAAGATGGAGGAAGCAGCCAAAAATTACACAGAGCTCCAAAAATAACCACTGACCCAAGAAGTAGACATCAGCACTATAGAATGATGCTGAGAACAAATACAAAATGAAAAGGTCAAGATATTTTATTAAAAATTAAAACAAGTTGTGTGCTTTCATCCAATATCCAACAGGACTTCATAAAAATAAGTTAATTACACAAAAACATGCTCCTTTTTATACACCATCTATATAATTAATTTTAAGCAATCTAAAATGTTACGGGTGTAGGGATCTCAATAATGATGTAAGAAATTTTAAAGGTATATCACCTAAAATAATGTAAACAAGAGAAACAAAATCCAGTTTCATATACAAAGTAGATAAATCACCTAAAATAATAATAATGAAACATATAAATGCAAACCACATTAAATTGTTTACAGTTTAGCTGATCTCAATTTTAAGACAGGTGCAATAGAAATTAATTAATTCAAGCCAGGTAGTCTATTAGCTTGTAGTGACAATTGCCAAAATAACTCTGTATATTCAAGCAGATCTTCCAACTGGCCAACTCTAGGATTTTTGTGCAATTGTTCCATCACAGAAAATTTAAACTTACTGTTTGCACAGGTTCTTGTATGCTTAGCCAAAGAATTGGACTCAGTGTTATAAGTAATGCCATATACATGTTCATACACACTTATTTAGAGTTCTTTCTGATTTCCCAATATAAAAAAACACTGCAACCACAGATGCTAGCATACACAAATCCAGTGCTATTACAATGAAAGTAGCTGCTTCTTGTGACTGGGAATATCAATAACTTCTGGATTACTTATGTAAGGGCATTGTTTGCAGGCGCCACATTTGTGGTTGCCAGTTTTAGTGATGATTTGGTGGTCAGTGGAGCCGTGGTTAGACTGATATAAATTTTTCAGGCTCCTACCTTTTTATATGTAAACTTTAGTGGAGCTTTAAAACCCTTTAAGCTACCAGGAAGCTAACCAAACATTTTCCAATATTTACAGATAATGCTCTTAAATGATTTATAATCTTTATTGTATTCCAAATATGAAGCAGAGAAAAAATCAGTTTCCATCTTTGTTCATAGAAGTGGGCTATCTACATTTACACATTGATTCACTGTCCACATAACCACCTAAAATAGAAACATATTTGGAGCCTCACCCAGAAATTACTTCAGCAATAATGTTATTCAAAAAGTTGGAGGGGGTACCCTCTCTGTCGAAACATGTTCCTTAAAATATCACATTCAACAAGAAAATCAGCAGTAAGTGAGGTCATACAGGCTATTCATACTAACTGCCCTTTTACAATACTTCTGAGAAAATGGATGCTCGCTGCTATAATGAAGAAAAGCGTTACTGTACATAGACTTATGATATATCTTTGAAGTAAATTTCCCCAACTCTATGTTCTTATCCAGAAAAATTACATTAATTCTTACAAATTTGGGAAATAAACCTAAGAAACTCTGTAGTGGTTTGTAACTAATTAACAAATTCAATTAAATATTCATAGGACCCTGCCCATACAATGCAGATATCATTTAAAAAACTAGTATAGAGGTGACAGTACTTAAAATAAGGTGAATTGAGTGTAAATTTCCTTTCCCACTGAAATAAAACTAAGTAAGGAAAAATAGGGTGTACTAGATGCACCCATTGCTACCCCACTCTTCTGTTGGAAAGTTTCCCCTTCGAAAAAACACAAAATTATATTTTAAAATGAATTCCATGAAATCACAAATAAGACAGCATTCTGTTTGAGACAATAAATCACATTGAAAAAGGGCCTTTTCAAACCATGTTAAACCAATCTCGTATGGAGGGACCATAAATAAATCCACTACATCAATAGCTGCAAATATAAAATCATTTTTAAAATTCTTCCAGGTGAATTAACACAATTGGTTAGATTATTGAATCAATCTTTAGCTTTGACCCTGGTGCTTTCAGAGACTTTACTAGTTCCCTGATTCAGTTGTTTAGACTAGTGAGAGATGTTTTGCTCTGTTGTGTACATTCCTTCATACTTCTCATCAGGATTTTCTGTCTTTTGTTATAAAACCCATTAATACAAGGGATCCAAAAACAATGAAAAGATGTCCCAGAAACCAGTGAAGATGACCAGCAACCACTTTATTGCACAAAAAGTCTAATTAAAAGACTTCTTGAGAACTGCTTAAAAACTAAAGACAACCACTTATGCATTTAGGGGTCCACCATGGTGGCTTGTTTTTGCAGTTTGACCTGGGTTTATTTTGGTCTGGTACTAGTGTTTCCATGCAGTTGTTTATATGGTCATACAGGGCTTTTGTGTATGCCTCTGCATAGGTTACTGTGTTTTCTGAATTTAGGGAGCTTAATAAGGGTAATTTACCTTAGAAAAGTTCTTAAAGTGTTTGGGGTTAGGTGAAACAACCTTTATTTTAAGGGAGACTGCTGTGTGATCTGGTCTTACCAGTGATCTTGCCTGTGTGAAGTGGTGCAACATTCTACCATATTTTTAAGTATCACATCTAGCATATTTGCTCCCCTGCTGGGAATGCAGACTAGTTGCTCCAGGGCATTTAAAAAGTCAAGAAATCTTTGGACCTGCATGTTAGTGGATGTGTATGTTTTACTCTTAATGGTGGGTTAAAATCATTCATGTATAGCATCTAAACAAGTAAGATCTCAATTCAAAATTTTTACTTCAATGGTATCATTCTTTTGTGAGATATTTGCTATTACTAGTGCAGTTATGAAGTTAACTTTGTTGCTTGTTGTACATACTTGTTAAAAGCAAATTTTAAACTTTTTTACTCTGCTCAAATACAAGTAGTATAATAAATATTGTCTGACTGAATGATTTGTATGTTTTTCAGATCCTGCAATTGTGAATGGTGTTTACTGGTCAGAAGCTTTGAATAAAGTATTTGTGGATAATTTTGAAAGGGATCCATCATTAATATGGCAGTATTTCGGAAATGCTAAAGGATTTTTTCGGCAATATCCAGGTAATGTGTCTTCTTGGCTTTAAAACCTGGTATTCCAAATTCACTTCTATAAATGCTTTGTTAATTTTCTTTTCAGATATTGGTGGATATGAGTTCATTGAACCTTTTCAGGAATAATGTGTTTATTGAATGTTATGTTTGCATTTAGAAAAATATGACAATGTTTTTGATTCTTCTGTTGTATGTGCAGGTTTTGTTTCATTAAAAAAAATCAATCTATAGTTACTATTAGTGAGGGGCTACTTCTATATACCTAGTGATACCATGGATACCCCAGCCTAGTACCATGATGTGTGCATGAAACTGTTTCCATGGTTTGTATTTATTTTATTTTTTATTTATTCATTTATTTATCCTTTGTTGACCAGGTTTGTCCAACTAGACTAGTAGCCTTTTTTCAGGTGAGACCCAAGGTGATATTTATACTATTAGGGGAAATTTGGTTAGGGCACCAGGGGACTTCTCCTTCCTGTTACAGTATCTTGATGAGTTATACCAGTGATTACGAGCACTAATCCTGGTTGTAGTGCAGTGGTTCCTGGGAGGATGTCTAAACGCCATGGAAGATGGACATGAGGGAGCAGAGGCAAATGTCATCTGAGGAGATGATGTTTTTGTGGATTCAGAGTTTTTGTGTCAACAAATCCCTTTTGTTGAGCCAAAGGAAGAAGCTTTGAATGTTTAATTACAACCATCCAGTCAGGAGGTTTGTTGGATGATATATTACAGGAAATACTTATTCACAATGAACATGAGAACATGGTGAAGCATAGTGGGGAAAATAATGGACAAATAAGGGAAGAAGATGTAGTGGAAGCAGCAGATGAAAAAAAAAAAAAAACCTATGAGATGGTGACAAGTGCACTGATAGAGAAAAGAAGTGAGACAGAAAATGTAAATAAAATAAAACTTGTGGTAAGACTGAAAAGCAAATGTGAAGCTCCATTAAACAGGTACAAAGTATGGGACAGTGTTATTTTGCCCCTGGGTGGTACAGTTCAGGAGGTAAGAGTATTTATTCTTATAAATAGAGAGACTTCTTGTGACATTATATTTCAGACTGTGCAAAGGCTAGATAACTTTATTAATGCATTTGAAAAAAAGAAAAATGGCAATCAATTGAATGACTATATTACAAAGACAGCATTTAGAGAGACCAAGAAAAAGTTACCTATACATCTTTGATAGGGCAAACAAAAATACATAAGCTTAAATATGGCTAAAGCTTTTGACTCTGTGAATTATCATATTTGTTCAGAGTACTAAATGAATACAACTTTTCCACTGATTTCATAAAGTGAATTAAAAAATCTTTAGGATAACTCAATTTCTTTGTCAAAATATTCTCCTTTATACCTAGCCCCTTTGATACCTTAAAAGGTACCAAATAAAGATGCCATTTATCCCCTTTCCTATGAAAAAATTTCTCGTAAAATTTAACTTTTTGATGATGACATTTTGCTCACTAGTGGTAATATTGAACTGTTGTTGGATCATATAGTTAGCTGTATGGACTATTTTGAAAATAATTCAGGTCTGAAATGTAATCACAATAAAACAAAAACCTTGCTTATAAACAAAAGATAACCACTAAGTTAAACTCTTACAAAAAATTGGCTGGGACAATTTACAGTTAAAATACTTAGGAATTCCTACTGAGATTAATGATAAAAAATCAATTTTAGTCAACTACCAAACATATTCGATACAATATCCAAATTAATAGACAATTGGAATAAATTATTTTTTACATTTGAGGATAGACTTACATTGATGGAAATGATAATCTTACCAAAAGTCTTATTCTTTAGTCAGTCATTAATTCTTCCCCTTCTAAAAAGTTAAAAAACAAAAAACTGTATTTTACTAAAGCAAGAATCTCCTTAGACTGGCACATCAAAAGTTGGAAGGAGGGAGGCACTGATTTCCCCTGTACTGACTTATATTCTAAATCTGTAATTATTAAAGTAATAATCCAGTGTCTTGACTCCTCTTATGCTTCCTGTTTGAAATTAATACACAAAAATATACTAATAGATAATAACAAATCTATAATAGGAACCTATACAAATTTGGGCATCAATACCTTTTTGAGGTTTTAAAAGACTATATATTAAATGAAAAAGATATGTTAACTTCTATCCCTTCATAAATCAAGTTCAATTAATATTCAAGAGATTTATGAATTTCAATTATCTAATCAAAGATCTACTAATAATATTTCATATAGCTTACACAAATTGATGCTTAATATCTTTTAATACAAGGAAAATGTTGACTGAAAGAATAGTAATTTCATTTATTGGCAATAATTTTTGAATTGGAATAAAATACACTCAGCTGATCATCTGATTGCTAGATACAGTCTAGAAAATAGTATTTGGTTAGATATACAAATATGTAGGAATACATTCAAGACAAATTTAAAATAACATTAGACATACAAACTAAAACTATTCTAAAAATCCTAGACTTCTTTTCTAATATAAATAATAATCCATCTAAAGGTAAGTCATACCTGTCAGTCATATATAAGATTATTATAGCGGAATTCGCTCCCCCTGAATTGTCATACTGGAATTACTCAACAAAAATAAATAAAACATTTTCTGAGAAAAGTAAGAAACTATCCTTAAAATCTACAGGAAAATCAATGTCCTCTCTATACTGGAAGATTTATACATCAAAATTTTTATACAGAGTTTTTTTAACACCCCACAAAAATTGCTGTTACATAGAAATCAGAAAAAAAATAAAATGCTGGAAATGCAATGAAGCCTTGATGTGGATTGAGTTTATATGATAATCGAATGCAACACACTGTCATCTTTCTGAACTGATTTTAGAAGCTTTTGCCAAGCATTGTGGTCAGATAATTCTACTATTACAGATTCATTGATTTTGTTCAATGCCCCAATCCTAGACATTATTTCAGTATCGCAAATATCACTTATTTGGTCTGTCCTAGCTATTGCTAGGAAAGTTATAACTAAAAACTGGAAATGCAAAACTATTCCCTCTTTTACTAGTGAATTTATCTGTCTAGCCAAATCTGTTTGTAAAAACGAATTATCAACCATAAAAATGAGGACTATTACCCCACTTGCTAGAACTGCAATTGCCCGTTCCCATCTACTATCAGCTCTTCTCTACGCCTCACCTCTATTCTCAAACTTAAACAAAACATATCTTAGTAAAGTATCATCCTGCTATAACCACATTGCCAGATTTGCTACTGGCACAGCCTACCGGACACACCACTGTCACAACCTAAATCGCTTAGGATGGCTTGAACTGCCAAGCCTACTGCAATTCAACCAGCTAATAGTGGCACATAAAGTCCTTTACCAACCAGAAATCACACATGCACTAAAAATATTATCAGCCCCTACACCAGCACCCGGCCACTGCAATCATCCTCTAAACTCCTACTTCAAACATACAAATCCAACTACTCAGCTGGGGACTCTCTGTTTGTCAACTCTGTTGGAAAAACATGGAACAGACTCCCAGCTGACTTGACCCTAGAACCCTCACTAACTTGATTCAAAAACAAACTCAAGAAATACTTCAAAACTCATTGGTTATGTCCTTGCACTAACCCCGACTAGTGACCTCTCTGTTTCTCAGGTGCCTTACCTTCAACTACTTCTAACTTTTTTCTACCACTCCATTTCAGGAAGGGTCAATTGTATAATTGCTGCTCAATGTGTCTTAAACCTGAATGTAATGTTATGTATATATAACTTTGAAAATAATGTTATCTTTTGTAAAGTGTCTTATAATAAGTTTTATATGTTCTTATGTTTATGTTTTTATATAGTTCTATATGTGCTAAATGCTGGTATTGCTTATGACTGTAATCTGCTTGAAACTAGCATTTACTAAATGTTCAATGTGTATTATTATCTTGGAGCTTTTCTCCCTAGACCTCCACTGAAAATGGACATATATCCAGTTGGACTATCCCGGTCAATAAATGTAAAATAAAATAAATAAATAAAACCATTAGCACTTTTTTAATAGATCATTACATTTCTGCCATGCTATGTATTGATGAGTTACATTTCTTAAGGGGGATCCTGCATGTGGGGGAGAAGAGGAGCAGCTTAGTTTTGTTGGGGTTTAGGATTAGATGTTGATTGGAGAGCCATTTTTCCACTGTATTGAAGGTATTTTGGGTTAATGTGAATAAAGTAGCTGGTGAGGTGTCAGAACAAATCAAGGCAGAGTCATCGGCATATTGAATGCAGGTAGTATGTGGGATGACCGAATGAAGGTCGTTGATAAAGATGGAGAAAAGAAGGAGTCCTAGTATCAAGCCCTGAGGGACTCCTAATGTGATGGGTAGGTGAGATGATAGCTTGTTCTGCCATAGGACTGCCTGATGCCTGCCCTGCAAGAAGGATTGAAACCATTGGAGTGCATGGTTGTTTAAGGAGAAGGCCTTCAAGGTATTTATAAGCATTTTGTTGTCAACCATGTCAAAAGGCTTGGATAGATCTAGAAAGAGTGCTGAGGATAGTTTATTATTGTGGTTGTGGTTAATGATGTTAGAGAAAGAGAGGAGGGCAGAAGTAGTACTGTGGTGTGGCTTAAAGCCATGCTGAAAGTTAGACAGCAGCTTGTTCTGTGTGAGGTAGTGCATGAGCTGTATGTGTACACACTTCTCTATAATTTTAGCTAGAGGTGACAGAATAGCTATGGGTCTAAAGTTTGACAGTTCAGTGGAACTGCCTCCTTTATGGAGAAGTATGACATGGGAGATTTTCCATATAGTGGGTACAGTAGCTTCAGATATAACTCTGTTGATCAAGATTGAGATAGGGTATGCTATGGTGTCAGCAGCCAAATGCAGGTAGTCTGCTGGGAGGAGGTTGGCAGCCAGGGTGTGGGTCTTAGTTTCTTAAGTAGGGCATGAATAGGTTAAGTAGGAGCAGGTTGGAAGGTGAAGTATGTTTGGGTACTGGGTGTGGCTGCATTAGAAATAGAGTCTGTGGGAGAGAGTTGGCTGGCTAGAAACTGGATAGTCTCTGTGAAGAAGCTGTTGAAGTTATTAGCAATGTCTACTGGGAATTTTTATTGGGAAGCTGAGGGGGTTGAGCAGTGGTTTGGCCTGGGTGGAGTAGTTTGTTTATTCCTGCCCAGAACCTTTGAGGTTTGTTTTGGTGTTTTTCCAGTAGATGGTAGTAGTGGTTCTTTTGTCTAAGGTTATGGATTTTTTGGTGTCATTCCTTAGCTGTCTGAATCTTAGTTGATCAAGTGGGGCTTTTGTTTGTTGGTAGGTTTACTCATGCTTTGTTTCTGAGTGAAAATGTTTGTGTGTGTGTGTGTGTGTGCATAATTTTTGTTATTGACTTGTACACATAGTTTTGTTTTATTTTGTTTCAAATTGTTGAATTAATTGTTTTATGGTATATGTAAAAGCAAAAGAGACTTTAAGTGTTGGATACTATAAAAAATTATGATGACAGGAGTTTATGGACTGGGAATTGGAACTGTAATGTTATTTTAAAAGTGGAAATGATAAAATCATGCATATACCAAGTGTTATAAATGTGGAAGGGAACAAAGGTTTGCTAACATATGAGGCAAGTTAAAACGTGTTTTATATGTGGAAAATAGGAGCACTTTATGAATAACTGTGAAAAAAGAAAATACTGTATTTATGGGAAACTGGGGAATGGAACAAAAAATTGTGAGTTGGAATGCTATAAATGTAAACATAATGTTTAGGACATTTAGCAATGGATTGCACAAAAATAGAAAAGGAAAATAAAAATAAAATTAAAATTAAAATTGAGAGAAAAGAGGTAGAAAAAAGGCTAAGATAAAACAAAGGGAGAAAATAAAAATAACAGAAGAAAAGTACTCTAGTGAGGAAGAACCAGACAGAGGTATAAACAAAATTCAGAAGTTTGCAGTGAAGAATATATAAATTGGACTTTAACAAACCAGAAAATGTGTATAGGTAAAAGAGTTAGAGACAGGAAAAAAAGTTTAAAAGTGTAAATGAAAAAGTAAAAAAAGAAAGGAAATGGATAAAAAGAAGAAAGAAAGAGAAAGGGAAAATGTATAATATCTGAGAAATTAAAAAAATAAATGGAGGAATAACTCAAGACTATTGTCTGCAAATGTGAATAGTCTTATAAATGTAATAAGGATAACAGGAATACTGGAATGGTGTGAAAATTGTAATGTGGACATTATTTTATTAGAAGATGTAAGGTCTATAAGAAAAGAAGAAAGATTACAGACAGAAAATTTATGTAATGGGCATATTATATGGAATCTGGGAGATGAATCTTGTTCTGAAATTGCAATTTTATGTAAGAGAACAGTTAAAATATTAGACACAATTTTAGTAAGAATGGGTAGACTGATTATCCTACACATCTGATGGCAAGAACAAAATCTAGCACTACAGCAATATATGCCTATGCAATAGTTAAGGAAAGTGAAGGTTTATTTCAGCAAATATTAGATTATGTTATAGTAAAAATAAATATAATAATAACAGGAAATTTTAATTATGATTTCAGAGAAAGAAGAAAAAGGCAAAAGATATAAAATAATAGTGGAAGTCTTAAAATGTAGAAGGTTGTATTTTTGGAAAGGATGGATTTATAAAAGAAATGTGCTTAAAACAGAGATTGATTATTTTATATTATCAGAAGGGATAAAAACAATAGAAGAAAGCCATCTAAAAACATGGATTGAAACTGAAGAAAAGAAAGAGTATATTAAGATATGAAAATGAATAACAAGAATGGAATTTATAACGTAATGGAGAAGTTATAATTACACAGCTATGGAAAGAACGTTTAACAATTATACCATTTTATAAAAAATTGACTAAGTGGTAGATAGTATTTAAAAAGAAATACAGAGAGACTTATCTAAGTCGTGAAATAAATAGAATAAATAAAAAGAAAGAAGAATATGTGGATGAATATGAAAGTTTTTTAAAATCTAGACTATAACATAATGGGATTTTATGAAAAGGAAAAGGTAATATATGAAAATAAGGAAAAATAAAACATAATTATTTAAACAAAGATATTTACTATAAGGAAAAATAAGAGGTATCAGCATATTTAGGAAAAGTAGTAAACAAGAAAAATGGTGTAATAAGGGAAATGAAGGATACAAATGGTGACATTTAGAAAAATCAAGCACAAATTATGGAAATAGTGGTTGAATATGTAGAAGAGATGTATAAAATGAAGGAAATCAGAGGAAACCAAATAGACTGGCAAGTTAGAAATTCACAAATTTAATGAGTAAAGAATTATAGAGATAAATAATTGAAAAATTGAGCAAAATAATTAAACAAGTTAATATAGATTCACTTAAAGGTTTAGTTGAAATTAGATATGAAATGTATAAGAAATTCAAATACTGGCAAACAACTTATTTTGTAAGGATTTTGAATACTTGGATGGAGGAAGGTTTAAATTAAAAGGAGATTTGTATTGGAATCTTAACATTCTTATGTAAAAAAGGGAATAAAGAAGAAATAAAATGGAGACTGATAGTATTAAATAATGCTGACTATAAGTTATTGATGAAGATTATACAGAAAAGGATGGAGAATACAATACAAAATATAATAGAAGAAAGTATATTTAGTATTAAAGATAGAGGTTTTCAAGAAGGTTTAATGATTATAAGGGAAGTAGTAGCTGACATTATGAAATAAGGACGAAGCAAAATTAATGGCTAGAGATTTTAATAATCTTTTGATGCAATACAGCATGAAGTATTATGGAAATCTATGAGCAACTGCAATATTAGTAAGAAACTTAAAAGAGTTTGTATGACTGATTATAAAAATATTAGAGTGATGATACTATTAAATTGATGGTTAAGTAGAAAAGTAGAATGAATATTGGGATTAGAAAAGGATGTCCAATGAGTAATATTTTGCTTGTTTTAATTATGAATTTAATAGTCAGTTGTATGAAGAATAAGATAGAAAACCAGAACAGAAAACTAGGAAATGTGTAAAAATTCCAGTTATAATCACATACGCAGATGATATAGTCATTATAACACAATAATTATTTTGGATGAAAAGAGTAATTCAACAATTAACAACCTTATTAAAATGAATAGCGCTGGATCTCAATAAAGTAAACAGTCAAAAATTAGGGAGCAGTAATAGGATAGTAGGTATATAATTTACTATAACTGAATAAAGATTTTGAGAATCATCATCATCTTTCGGCTTTTCCCATTAGGGGTTGCCACAGCGGATCATCTCTTTCCATTTCTTCCTATCCTCTGTATCTTGCTCTGTCACACCAACCGCCTGCATGTCCTCTCTCACCACATCCATAAACCTTATGTTAGGCCTTCCTCTTTTCCTCTTACCTGGCAGCTCCATTCTTAGCATCGTTTTCCCAATATACCCATTATCCCTCCTCAGCACATGTCCAAACCAATGCAATGTTGTCTCTATTGCTTTGTCTCCAAACTGTCCAACATGAGCTGACCCTCTAATATACTGATTCCTAATCCTATCCGTCCTAGTCATACCAAGTGCAAATCTTAACATCTTTAACTCTGCCACATCCAGCTCTGACTCCTGCCTTTTTCTCAGTGCCACTGTCTCCAACCCATATAACATAGCTGGTCTCACTACTGTCTTGTAGACCTTCCCTTCACTCTTACTGGTACCCGTCTGTCACAAATCACTCCTGACACTCTTCTCCACCTATTCCACCCTGCCTGTACTCTCTTCTTCACCTCTCTTCCACATCCACCATTACTCTGAACTGTTGATCCAAAGTACTTAAACTTGTCCACCTTTACCAACTCTACTCCCTGCATCCTCACCATTCCTCTACCCTCCCTCTCATTTACACACATATATTCTGTCTTAGCCCTGTTGACCTTCATTTTCTGCTTTCTAGAGCATATCTCCATCTCTCCAGAGTCTCCTCAACCTGATTCCTACTCTCACTACAGATCACAATGTCATCTGCAAACATCATAGTCCACGGGGCCTCCTGTCTGATCTCATCTGTCAACCTGTCCATCACCACTGCAAATAAGAAAGCACTCAGAGCTGATCCTTGATGTAATCCCACCTCCACCTTAAACGGATCTGTCACTCCCACTGCAGTCCTCACCACTGTCACACTACCCTCGCATATATCCTGTACCACTCTTACATACTTCTCTGCCACTCCCGACTTCCTCATACAATACCGCAACTCTTCTCTAGGCACCCTGTCATATGCTTTCTCCAAGTCTACAAAGACACAATGCAACTCCTTCTGACCTTCTCTGTATTTCTCCAATAACACTCTCAGAGCAAACATCGCATCTGTAGTGCTCTTTCCTGGCATGAAACCATACTGCTGATCACTAATCATCACCTCCCTTCTTAACCTAGCTTCTACTAATCTCTCCCATAACTTCAAGCTGTGACTGATCAGTTTTATCCCTCTGTAGTTACTGCAGCTCTGCACATCACCATTATTCTTAAAGATAGGTACCAAAACACTTTTTCTCCACTCCTCAGGCATCCTCTGACTTTCCAAAATTTCATTAAACAATCTAGTTAAAAATTCCACTGTCATTTCGCCTAAGCACCTCCATGCTTCCATTGGGATGTTATCTGGGCCAACAGCCTTTCCATTCTTCATCCTCTTCATAGCTGTCCTTCCTCCTTGCTAATCTGTTTCACTTCCTGATTCACTATCCCCACATCATCCAACCTTCTCTCTCTCTCATTCTCTTCATTCATCAGCCTCTCAAAATACTCTTTCCATCTACTCAACACACTCTCCTCTCTTGTGAGTACCTTTCCCTCACTATCCTTTATCACTCTTACTTGCTGCACATCTTTCCTAGCTCTGTCCCTCTGTCTAGCCAATCTGTACAGTCCTTTTCTCCCTCATTAGTGTCCAATCTCTCATACAACTCTCCATACACCTTATCCTTAGCTTTCGCCACCTCTCTCTTGGCATATTGTTCCTTTAGTATAACCCCTACCCCATTTCTCCTGCCATCCACACCATGACAGAACAATTTGAACACATTTCCTAAACACCTGGCCTTACTTCCCTTCCATCTGGTCTCTTGCACGCACAATATATCAACCTTCCTTCTCTCCATCATATCAGCTAGCTCTCTTCCTATACCAGTCACACTGCCAACATTCAAAGTTCCTACCCTCACTGCTACACTCCTGACCTTCCTCCTCTCTTCCTGCCTTCGGGCATGCCTTCTCTCCTTCGCCAACAGTAGCCCAATTCTGCCAGCACGCTTGTTGGCTAACAGTACTGGTGGCGGTCGTTGTTAACCCGGGCCTCAACCGATCAGGTATGGAAATATGAAATTTTTGCAACATAAGTTATGTGACAGAATTTTTACGCCAGATGCCCTTCCTGACGCAACCCTCCCCATTTATCTGGGCTTGAACCGCACAAAGAAATGCACTGGCTTGCATCCCCAGTGACTGGGTTAATAAAGATTTTGAGAATAAAGTTTGGTATTAGTGAAATAAAAAGACACAATGGGAAAAATGTAATAAGAAATATAAAATAAGTATGTGCATTATGGAAAACAAACAAGTTGTCTTATGAAAAGAAAAGTAAATTTGGTTAATTCTGTGTTGATAAGGAAAATGTTATATTTAGTAAATGTCTTTATAATTCCAAAATACACAAAAGAAAATAATGAATGTGTTTTTTCTTTTAAAAGGGGTTCAAGATTGAATCTGGTGAAAGAGAAGTGTTCTATAGAAATCAAGAAGGTGGTGGTCTAGGATTAATAAATCCAGTAGTATTTGGGGTTTATTTAATAGATAAAAAGTATTAATATGGATAAAGAATAAGGAGAAACTGGTGGGAAATATATTTGATTGTATAAAGATAATGCGAAGAAGTTAGATCTAATAAAATAAAAATAGAATATTATAGTGAAGAAATACAAATTTATTTAGAAAAAATAAGAATGTGGAAGATAAAGATTGATGATGTAAAAAAGGAAAATATGGTGCAAAGAGATAAAGGATCAATCATTTCATATTAATCCATGGGAAAAATGCAAGAAAAGAGTAAAAGAAATTAAAGAAAGAAAAAAAGAAATGGTGCAAAATTGATAGAATATCAATATTTTTATTGAAGTTATATAAATAAACTTCCTGTTAAAATTAACATGCCATAAAAAAAAAAAAAAAAAAAAGGGAAACTGCCATTAAACATAAGCACCTCCGTAAAACTGTTGGGATGTCATCTAAGACCCAACAACCTTTCCGGTACTTCTTCGAATAATCCTTACTTCCTCGTACTAATCTATTTCCTTGCCACTGATTCACACTATCCCACATCATCCCAACCTTCTTTTCTCATCATTCTCTTCATTCATCCAACCCTCTCAAAATGCTCATCCCATCCTCAACCTTCCTCTCCACTCTCTTGTAGTGCATGCCTCACGCTATCATGCCATCTTTTATGCATTTATCTTTCTGATCTGTCCTCTGTCTGAATCAATCCAGTTTGCGGTCTTTTCTCCATATTTGATGTCCAATCTCTCCTTCTACGAACTCGCTCCGTTAAACTTTATCACCTGCTTTTGCCTCTCATCTTTGCCATCAGCCTCATCTCCTTATTCTCATGCATCTACTTTCTTCATCTCTTTGTCGTCCAGCTAGCCCTAGCCAGTCTTCCTCTTATCTCCTGTACCTCCATTCCACCACCAGGTCTCGCCGTCCTCCTTCGCTCTGTCCAGATAATCACGCAAACGCAGCACTCGCAACGGTCTCCTTACTAGTTCATGTAGTTACCCAGTGTTAAAATTGACATCTCCGCGCTGCTCCAGTGCTGCTGTCTTAATATTCCCTCAAACTCCACTTCTACAATCATGCCATAACGCCGCGCTCTGTTAATCCTTGGCGCTTTCTTTCACCTCCACTCCTCCTCATGATCACCAGCTTGTCATCCTACAGACCACCGTCTATGTTTCAATAACTACTTTCCTGCCTGCCACCGCTGCAATCTCACAGTGCTCCTTCAGACTGGCCCATCCATAGGATATAATAATCCATCTGTGTGCGCATCTTCCTCCGCTCTTGGCCTTGCATCGCTATGCTCATCCTCTTCTTAAAATACATGTCCAGCAACCATGTCCATCGCATTTTGCCAAGAATCACAATCATCCTGACGACCTGCGACATATCATGCGCCAGAACACTGCTACGTCACCTTTCATCGTGCCTGTTTCTTCGCCAGCGTGCCGGCCAGGGTCGGCTCAATCCTTCGGTCGTGCTCACCGCAGACACACCATCGAATTCATCCGGGTATGTCTTTGCTCATCATCTGCCTGGCTTTTAGCCATTTATATGCACCTAACGTTCGTCATTGCCATCAGTTTCGGGCTTTATAAACATCACTCTATCAGGCCGTATATTCCCGTCCGCTCTTGGCATATTGTTCCTTTAGTATAACCCTACCCCATTTCTCCTGCCATCCACACCATGACAGAACAATTTGAACACATTTCCTAAACACCTGGCCTTACTTCCCTTCCATCTGGTCTCTTGCACGCACAATATATCAACCTTCCTTCTCTCCATCATATCAGCTAGCTCTCTTCCTATACCAGTCACACTGCCAACATTCAAAGTTCCTACCCTCACTGCTACACTCCTGACCTTCCTCCTCTCTTCCTGCCTTCGGGCATGCCTTCGCCCTCCTCTTCTCCTTCGGCCAACAGTAGCCCAATTTCTGCCAGCACGCTGTTGGCTAACAGTACTGGTGGCGGTCGTTGTTAACCCGGGCCTCAACCGATCAGGTATGGAAATATGAAATTTTTGCAACATAAGTTATGTGACAGAATTTTTACGCCAGATGCCCTTCCTGACGCAACCCTCCCCATTTATCTGGGCTTGGAACCGGCACAAAGAAATGCACTGGCTTGTGCATCCCCAGTGACTGGGTTAATAAAGATTTTGAGAATAAAGTTTGGTATTAGTGAAATAAAAAAGACACAATGGGAAAATGTAATAAGAAATATAAAATAAGTATGTGCATTATGGAAAACAAACAAGTTGTCTTATGAAAAGAAAGTAAATTTGGTTAATTCTGTGTTGATAAGGAAAATGTTATATTTAGTAAATGTCTTTATAATTCCAAAAATACACAAAAAGAAAATAATGGATGTGTTTTTTCTTTTAAAAGGGGTTCAAGATTGAATCTGGTGAAAAGAGAAGTGTTCTATAGAAATCAAGAAGGTGGTGGTCTAGGATTAATAAATCCAGTAGTATTTGGGGTTTATTTAATAGATAAAAAGTATTAATATGGATAAAGAATAAGGAGAAACTGGTGGGAAATATATTTGATTGTATAAAGATATGCGAGAAGAAGTTAGATCTAATAAAATAAAAATAGAATATTATAGTGAAGAAATACAAATTTATTTGGAAAATATAAAAATATGGAAGATAAAGACTGATGATGTAAAAAAAGGAAAATATGGTACAAATAGATAATCTGTCATTCATTTCACATTAATCCATGAAAAAAATGCAAGAAAAGAGTAAAAGAAATTAAAGAAAGAAAAAAGAAATGGTGCAAAAATTGGATAGAATATCAATATTTTTATTGAAGTTAAGTATAAATAAACTTCCTGTTAAAATTAACATGACATATAAAAAAAAAAGGGGAAAGACTTTATTTATACTGTAATGAAGAGGAAGCAGCAGAACATGTGTTTTCAACATGTGAAAGATCAAGAAAGATGTGGAAAAAACTGTGAAGAAAATTTATTTGGAATTATGAAAGAAAATATGAATATGATAGTGTATAGATATTATAAACATTGGTGATGGAAAATGTGAATATGTGAATATATATATATAATATTGGTATGAATAAGATGTAAATAGAAATAAAGAAATAAATACAAATAAAGGACCCCTACTCATTTTGATAGATGCTGTGGGATCTTTTGCATCCATCTGAGCTACCACCAACTTGAGCAGATTTGTAGAGTTTTGGCTCTTACTTCTGTGGCCTAGTTTTGAAAAGGGGTAGTAGCCCAGTTGAGCTATCTAGGTGAACAAGTGCAAGTATATATGTTTACCTCTTTCACTACATATAATGTGTATATATATATATATATATATATATATATATATATATATATCTATATATATATATATATATATATATAGGTTCATAGGTTCATAGGTTTATACTAGGCTATCTGCCCTAAGGCATTTATAAGCCTAGCTAAGCCTCCAGTCTTTTGTGGCTTACGCCACCTTATATGAAAAAATACTGTGCCCATTAGTTTGTTGTGCCTCTGTCCAGCAGTGACACAGAGATGATTCCCGGGTCCCCAAACCTCGATCTCCCATCCACGGTCAAGATTTCTCTTGAACAGAGCCAGCGAGGTGCTCTGCCTCACATGGACTGGGATTTTATTCCACAGCATGGGGAGCCGCTGAGTGATAAATGTATCCCACCAGCACGTCCTATTTATATCCGTGTTAAGGTTTAATTCGCTTGCTCTAGTGGTTTTGGTGGATTTAGATTTTGAGGTGGAGCATGTCCATTAATTCGGGTTGGACATGGCCTTGTATGTCAGGCGCATGTCACCTCTGAGCAGACGGTATACTGAATAGAGCTGGAGTTTCTTCAATCTGGCAGCATATGACAGATTTTGGAGTCCCTTTATCCTTTTGGTGAGGAACTTTTGGGGTCTCTCCAATTGCTGCAGATGTCGGGTGAGTTACATCTCGGATGGGGCATTGTACTCGATCATTGGTCTGATAAGTGAAGAGTACAGGGGAACAATGACCTCACTAGATCTGGATGTGAATCCCTTCATGATCAGGTGGGCAATGTAGAAGGTCTTTCTAACCACTTTAGCAACGTGAGTGTCAAAAGAAAGGCCACTGTCAACCTGGGTCCCCAGGTCCCTGATAACCTCTTCTGTGCTTAGTGGATTGCCACCTATATGGTAGCTTGGGGTTACCTTGTTTTTCCCGAAGGGTATGACTATACATTTTTGGCGTTTAACTTCAGGCCATGGCTCTGGCACCAGCTATCTGTTTCGTGAGTCCCTTCTGAAGGATATCCGTGTCCGATGCACTTTTCACTATGGGCGCCGATGCAATTCTTCTTACAGTTTGCAGTCGTCTGCAAACTTTGTCAGCCAAAGTCCTCCCATGTTGGCTTGTACTTCTGAGAAGTAGATGCCAAACAATACAGCCAGGACCGAGCCTGTGGACACCACTTGTGACACCACTTGTGACCGGGCTTGGAGTCTGACATAGCGCCAGCAACTCTAACCCTGTGGGTTCTGTCCTTAAGCCAGTTTGCAACCCATCTTTTGACATATGGGTTTACATTTAAGCTGGTAGTTTTTCTACAATACCCGAGTGGGGTATTGTGTCGAAGCCTTTGCAAGGTCAAGGTAGGCTGTATGGACTGCCTTTCCCTCATCAATGGCCTTGGTGACTGTTTCAAGAAGTTGACCAAGTTCAAAAGGCATGATCTTCCCTTGGCAAGCCAACTTTGACGGGTTGTTGGGTGGGTCCAATGTCTGCAAGTCCCCTATATCTTTGTTTATGAGCTCCATTATGATCCTCTCCATAGCTTTGCAGACTAGACTTGTTAAGCTTATGGGTGTAATTACCAGGAGTCCGTAGAAGTTATGGGCGGTAACCAGGGGTCCACGCAGCTTTGTGGAGTGGGACCACAGTTGCCGACGCAGTAGACCTCCTGCCAGGCACGTATCCTGTGGTAAGGCTGAGATTAAACAGCTGCCTTATGTGCGGGTTTAATTCCTCATTTAGCTTGTGCAACACACAGACCGCTCGGGACACCATCTGGTCCCATTGATGCTGTGTTTTAGCTTTAGAGAGAGCAGCCACCTGTGCATTTGAGATGTCTGGGAGGCTACACTCGGTTGGGATAGTTATCTCTCCTTTAGGGGAGGGCGGGTAAGTTCGCACTGAACCTGTCTGCCAGTATGTTGGCAATGTCTGTGGGTTCAGTGATTTTTGTATCATTTTGGACTAATTCTGAGCATATCTGGGAGTTTCCACCCAGGTTCCTAACATAGCTGAAAAAGGCCTTATGATTGTCCTTTGAATCCATGGCAATTTTTCTCTCAAAATTGGCCTTAGTTGATTTTATGAGTGCTCGACATTTTTTTACTAATAATGATCAGGGTGACTTCCCTTTATGGATTTTGTTCTATCATGCAATAGCTTTAATAGCTTTCTCCTCTTATTGTAAAGTTTGTTAATGGCTGGGGTCCACCAGACTGGATGGTTGCTGGGCGTGCCTTTGTGGAAAGAGTCTTGGTTTTATTTGGGATTGCCTGATCCATGCAGTCCTGGAGGTGTTCATAGAAGGCATTTGTAAGGGCTTCCGCGGCAGGGTTGTGGTTTCCACTGGCTCAGGGGCCTTGAAGGATACCACACCAGTCTTGAGTAGTGTGAAGTTTGCTTTAGAGAAGTTCTTCACTGTGATCTTTTGTTTGGGGTGGGGGCGGGATATGGGGTTGGAGTGGATGGTCAAGTGAGATTAGTTTATGATCAGATCTCACCAATGAGGGACATACCTCCGTGTGGAGCATTTTGTCCCCATGTTTGTGACAATGAGATCCAGTATATTTTCTCCTCTCGTGGGAACAGTGACTAGCTGTTCCATGGCATTTGAATTTATGAACTCCAGGAACCGTTGGGCTACCGCGGGGCTGAAAGTTAGGGCTTGAGTAATGTTCCCAGTCTATATTCGGTAGTTGAGAAGTCACCCAATATGATGGTGTTTGGAGATATATTTATACCTTCCAGTGTCTTCAGGAAGGCTGTGTGGGGTTCCTGAGTTTGAGAGGGTGGCCTGTAGCATGCTACAATTTGTAGAGCAGTTTTGCCTATGGTTAGTTGCACCTGGATGGTTTCCGGGATTGATGCGTTGCCACCAACCTGGAGGTGTGGGT
Organism: Protopterus annectens; assembly: GCF_019279795.1. NCBI lineage: Eukaryota > Metazoa > Chordata > Ceratodontiformes > Protopteridae > Protopterus > Protopterus annectens. The sequence goes on from NC_056740.1 coordinate 98,902,574, forward strand.
ATCCTTTATGAATATGGATACACCTCCTTTTGTGGTGTGGTCCGGGTTTTGGGGCCGGAACGCATGATATGAGGTAAAACCTAATATGACCGGGGGCTCTCAGGAGCCTTGAACCAGGTTTCAGTTACAGCACAGACATCGATGTTCTCCATACTGAGAAGGGCCTCGAGGCGCGTTGCATTTGAGATTTAGACTTCTGGCATTGAGCAGCATTACCCTCAGTTTCTTCCCATTTTGTTTCTAGGTGGTAGGTTTAGAATTTGAGCCTTGCCTAAAAAAGCACTATGGGGGGTGGCAAAGAGCTTAGCCAATATCCGAATCCCAGGGTGACAGGTGCAAGCCGCGTGGCTTGTCAAGCATGTCATCCCAGGCAGACAGACACTGGATCCCCTTTGAATGACACCAGACATTAAGCCAATTGTTAAAGCTGATCATCTTGTCTCTATATTGTGGCATCATTCTTGGTGAAGGAAGGATACTGCTCAGGGTCAGGGTCATACCTGCCTGGGCTACATAATCAGAGAGCTCCTCTATGTCTCTTTTCATGTATTCCAGGGAGTCGTATCGCCTCAGGTCGCTCACACCAGCATGGACAATGACTGTGTCATATTTGTACTTGCCATGGAGTGACCCGAAGTGCTTGTGTTATGTGGCGGATTCTAGCGCCCGATAGGCAGCTTACTGTGACCCTCTCCTTGTTCAGCCTGGTGAGTGGGACGTCAGTGTGTCTGACTATGGAGTCACCTATGACAAGTATATTTGGTGTTGTATTTGGCCTTAAGGGCTGTGACTGCTTTGCACACTGCTTTTGTGGTTTATGTGTTGCTTGTGGGGTGTCTTGAGGTAGCAGTTGTTTGGGTGTCTGCTTTGGAGGCCTCTGCTGTTTAGGTAAATTTTACTCAGAGCCTCCAAAGTATTCTTTTTGTGTGTTTATGTGTTTGATTCAGTGGAGTGGTAGCATTATGTGAGGCTGGTTTTGTGGTGTGTGTAGTTGCCTTCTCCTCCTGTCTGGTCTTGCCAGTCCTGAGTTGAGAGAGCTCAGCCTCCAGTTTGGCTAAATAGCTGCATCTCTCAAGTATTTGTGTTATGTGGGAGGAGGAGAGGGTTGTCTGTGTACATGAGGCAGTTATAACATTGCCTCAAGATTCCCAGATTTACCAGCTGGACCGGAGAGGAGATTGACAACTGACCTTTGGACATGCTAGAATAATATTGGGAAATTAATTGAAAACAAGAGCCAGTGGGGAGTGAGGGTGTAGTGCTTTTAATTTTTAGTGCTGACTTATATAATTGCTTTATTGAGCAAGTGCCAGGTAACTTGAGTGCAATGTGTTACAAGTAACTAAATGCAAAAACGACAAACAGTAACTTTCTTTCAAGTGAAACAAGGAAATAAGTACAGTAAGCAATGCAGATATCACTAGTGATCCACAGAAGCGCTGAGAAGTTGTGTATTAGGTGGTATTAGCTTCCAGGGAAATAGGCAAACAACAACAAGCATATAAACAAAGCTAGATTCAGCAGGCCTGGATCTAGTCTATGCTAGAGCAAACAAGGTGTACCAATTTCAGTAAGATACATATATATATATAGATATAGACACACACACACACACACACACACACACACACACACACACACACACACACACACACACACATGCATATACATATTTAAAGATATAGTTCACATTACTAAATCACATAATGTCAAAAAGTGAACTGGTGTGTGTACTTTGCCCAAAGTATGCATTATGCCCAAAGTATGCATTATCAAATGCTGAAAATTTTGATGACGGGGTAAGTGAGGTTTGCTTGCATGCAGGTAAGTAGGGTTACTAACTAATGCCATAACTTTTACATATACTGGAACTTTTGGCATTAAGGGTAAAGTGCATGTGTGACTGGTTGAGAGATTTGGTTTGAATAAGCACTAGGAAAGATGATAGAATTAGTGATATGCATGCATGTAATATGTGAGTAGTGTGTTCAAGTATCATGTGCAGTGGTACTGTTAGAGGAAAGGACTTTTCATAAGGTATTGAGTAGGGATGGGATTGGGGCAGCAGACGGTTATGTGTTAAGGTTGTCATACATGAATATAGTGGTAAAGGAGGCAGCCCCCTTCCACACACACAAACACACACACACACACACACACACACACACACACACACACACACACACACACACACATGCACACACAAGCTTGGAATCCCAATGAGGAAATGCAAGACGTTCTGTAGCTCTCATTATGGTACTTAAATGTCATTATTCATTTTTTCCTTTTGATTCTGAGTGGCTATAGTAACAATCACTTCAGGCATAGCAGTTCATTTGTGACTAGTGTGGATTACCCATGAGGACACAGATCAAGGGTGTTAATGTCACCAGAAATGGGTAAAGTAAATTTATTACTGGGCCATGTTGCAGCTGATGATTATTAGTGTTAGAAATGTGGCTATTTGAAAATGAAGCATCTTGCTTTCATTATATTTTTAAATAACTTCTTGGTGTGGTAGAACTGTTTTTACTAGTAATTTATGTGCAAAATTCATTCAGGTATGAAGACATCCCAGTGGTGTTCTGAGTGTGTACATGTTCATACTAATGAACCTGAAAACATATTAAACTGCTGGTGTTTAATTTTTGCCCATGAACTTTAATTTTCTAAAAGACCTTCATATATTGTTTTGTAATAAATATCTTTAGGAATTTCCCTCATGAGTTCAGTATGAATTTTTTTTTCATCTGAAAGCAGAGGTAAACATACTATTTAGCTTCTCAACAGACTCATAATAGCTATAGGTTCACTTGTCTTTTTTTTTCTTTCTTGGTTAAATGGTTCTTTTAGCAGTCATAAATACAGGTTACTATAATGACATAATATAGCCAGTCAAATACCTGTGCTGGAAACTTATTTTTATCAAAACATTATTGAAAATATTTGTGAAACCATAAACAAGAACTTTTTTTATACACTTTAAAAGATTATAAAATGACGCTTCCAAAATATATTCAGTAAATGCAATAAGAACTATAACGAAAATGTGAACGGGCCTTGATACATTACTGAATCATTTTAAGTAGTTCCTTGATAATATGTCAATCTCGAATGTAATTGAAGTAAGGAAGGAAAAAGAGAAAATTAATTTTAAATGTGGTTCATAATGGCAGTTGATACTGAACACATCCCAATATATACAGATGCCTACTCCATGAAGAATTATCAGTGCTTGTATATGAAAGGCAAAAGTAGTTTTTTTTCTGACTGCAAAACTCAATTCAGAATTCCATGATGATTGTTGGGCATCAGCTGAGATGCATGTTTGCTGAAGCCAAGAAAGCTGAATGGGCAATGCTACAAATTATATTATTAGCCCCATACTTTGTTGATCTTGGAGTTAATATCTTAGGATGTAAAGAGGGTTCAACTGCCAATTGAGTGGCCATGAGTGGGAAACAAGTTCAATCTTGCAGGCATAAACAAATGAACTTTGAAAGTTGAGCAATTATTACCTAAATTATATATACGGGACCATGAAAGACCTCTTGAATAGACAAAGTACTTAGTCATATTGAATACGGCTGTTTTTCTTTCAGTTCATAATTATTAGCATTTTATTTCATTAAAATAGATTATTCATATGCACTCTTATCCAGACAGAATTGCAAATGGACACTGGCCAGACAGAATTTAAATCACAATATCAAAAGGTATTTTAATATCCTGACAGCTGAGTAAAAGACTGTGAATGAAAACCATCACCACTGTGACAGAGTCCCATTAAATAAGTGCCAGCAAGCCTTTCTCGCTGCGCCTCTCTGTCTTTCACTTACTTTCTCTCTGTTTCTCTCTCTCTCTCTGTTCCTCACTAGCTCTCTGTTGCTCACTCATCTCTGTCTCTGTCCCTCTGTATCTCATTTGCTCTATGTCACTTGCTTTTTGTAATAAATGTCTGTCTCTTTCATTCATCCATTAGTATTCCTATTATCAGCTCAGCAATCAACCTACACAGTTAATCAAATTTCATCATCTATCACAAACATAACTGCTGTCTTAATACAGGAAATTGGGTCCACTTTTTCACTAAGAATACTTTTTTTTTTTTCAATAACAAATGGGACAATTACATTTAGCAGTGTTTCTCAATGATTAAACTTTATTCATAGAAAGACAAATCTATCCGTAACCTCGCTATTAAAGGACTTTTATAGCCATTTGATAGCATGTGGTTATAAATCCTTTATCTGAATTTTGTTGTCCAAGTACTGTTTTCTACATGTCCAGAGTTAAATAATTGAAATCGTGATTGTACACAATGAAAATATGAACTGTATCTCTACAGAAAATGCTATGGAATTTTGACATTGTGAATTCCATGTCTAACATTGTGAGACGAATGTTGTATAGACTATGTGAGCTTTGAAATCATAGCAACATGGAAACAAACAAGTTTGACTTAGTAGTGAAGTTTATTGCATAGGGAAAGGTGACCATAGAGATAAAATGTAGTAGAGAAGATTAGATAAATATCATACATATGATGCCTGGCAATGTGTATAAGAAAAGGAAAGAAGGTACAACTAAAAGCTAACTAATAACCAAGAGGATGAGTAAAAATAATTAATTCAGAATAATTTTGAAAAAGGTGTAGCTATTTATGTTTCTATTTGCTTTTGTTTACTGGGAAATTCAAGCTGGGCTGTTAAAGTAGCCCCTTTTCAGTGAAGGCCTAGGAGAAATGTTCCAAACATGTACAATAAAACAATTATTATACAAAATGCAAAAACTATTACACAATATACATACAAAGTGTTTTAAACAAGTACAACTACATCATGAGAGGTGTATCATGACCCTTAAATAATCTGAACAACTTTTAGCCAGGATGGAGAGGGAAGTCCTCTATACTTTTATGTTTGTAGGTGTTGCTATAAAGCATTCCTGAAAAAGTCTGTTGGTTCATGTTTTTTTTTTGTTTTGTTTTGTTTTTATATGTATGTATACACGTGTGTTGTGTGTGTGTGTGTGTGTGCGCGCGCGTGTGTGCATATGAGTGTGCAATAGTGTGTGTTCACTGTAATCAGAATTAGATTATTTTTGACATATTTTGCATGACTTAGTATGGAAAATGCATTCAAAATGAAAAAGAAAATGAACATCATAATACAATGGGTGACTTTAAAGTTTTCAACTTTTCTTTCTTCCCTGTAGACAGTAATTTAGCAGACATTCTTGCTAAAGGGATGACTTTTGTACCCTCCAGAAGTTTAGATCTACCAAACAGAATTATTGGCTTGAAACTTTTTGCCAGAAAGCTGAATTTTAAAAATATTTTGGGTACGCATAATGTTAATTGTAATAATGAATTCCATGTGTATAGCACTTATAACCCTGTTCTTAATCCCATGTTAGCAGCTTTTTGAATAAATTTGTGAGCTTGATTTATGGAATATTAAAATGTTTAGATTTTCTGTGAGCACAACTAACTGTTATAATTTAAATACTGATGAAGGAAACCTTATAACCAATTTAACTACAAGTGGTTTAAAAATCTCTCAAACAGATAAGGGTGGAGGCATTGTGATTTTTGATTATGACTTCTATAAAAGGAAAATGCAATGTATGTTACAGACAGATAGTTATAAACTAGTATCTTTGAAAGAGCTCAATGGGGCTTATAGGAAAATCAAAACATTCCTTAATGGTATATTCATAGAAGCACGTATTACCTTAGAGATGTTTAACTACCTCACAGTCCCAGCACCACAGATTCCAATCATATTTGGAACACATAAGATTCATAAAAATTCATACAGTCCTCCCTTGCGCCCTATTGTTAATGGACGTAATTCAATTACTTACCACATGGCCAAATTCGTGGATAATTTTCTTTTAAAAATTTTAACAGACGAAATACAAGTCTGTAAGGACTCTTGGTCCTTTTTGGCTAACATCAATGGGTTTGATTATACTGAGGATTATAATTTTGTTACAGTGGATGTCAAGGACTTGTACACAGTGATCCCTCATGAACTAGGTATTGACTGGATTAGCCAGAAAGGCATCAGTGATGATAATCTATACTTAATACAAGAATTCTTAGATCTAATTCTCACAAATAATTTCTTTTTGTTTGAAAAATCTTATTATTTGCAGACCAAGGGGGTCACCATGAGGTTACTGTGTGGAGCCAGTTTCTCAAATTTGGTCATGGTGTATTGGGAAAAGGAATATATTTTCAAGAACAACCCTTTCCAGGAATATATTCATTACTACACACGTTACCTTGATGATAATTTTATCATTTTCAAGGGCAACGCATCTATTTTCACAGAATTCATGTCTTTCATCAACACCACTACAGACTTTCTCAAATTCACTAGTGAGTTCCACAGGGAAACCATATCCTACTTGGATATCAATTTGAGAAAAGTTAATGTCAAACAATGTTATGTGTCCACTATCTTCAGAAAGAAAACGTATTCTAATTTCTTTCTGCATTATACTAGCTCTCATTCTGACCACCAGAAGAAGTCAGTGGTCAAAGGACGCTGGTTAGAGTGGACAGAATGGTATCCAAGTATCATGACTTTTTAAGTGAATGCCAGGTCGTAAAAGAGATGATTCTTAAGCATGGTTACCCACAGCCCCTATTAGAGGACATCATAAAGGAGGTCACATCTAAGAGAGCAGCAGGGTTTTATAAAGCCATTTTAAATGATTCCTTACTTGTGAATGGGAATGACCATAGCTCTTTCAGTCTACATAATAATAGACTCACTATGCATTCCTCCGTAGATCCATTTACGGATTTTTCCATCACATTTGTGACCGCATCTAGTAATGAAGAATACATTATTAAACGTGTAATATACAAGAATTGGGACTTAAAAGTAGCTGATACAAACCCTGAGTTAGTTTACCAAGTAAACCCAGAATCATATTCAAGAAGGGTATTAATCTAAAAGCCGTGTTGGAGCAGAGGAGACTAAACAATCCTAGGATTAAAGGAATGTCCAAATGTGAAAACTGCCCCTATGGTAAACATATGAGCACAAAATCTGGAATATGGGATTTTCATGCAAGGGTAAATACAATTGCAACATTCATAGCATTATATACCTGTCCCAGTGCAAAATGTGCCCTGTCTTTTACATAGGAAAATCTGACAGAAGACTTAGAGACAGAATGTATGAACACCTTTACGCTATCAGGAATAGAAGGATATAGAATGCGTTGGCTAAACGCTTTATCAGTTCACCAGAACATGTTTTTAAATTCAGAGTAATTGATACAGTTGACACAAATATTAGAGGTGGTCCCACCTCTCTGAGACTGGAGAAATGTGAATTGTTCTGGCAGCTAAGATGTGATGCATTTAGGCAACCAGGGATTAATGAAATGTGCTCCATAACTTGCATACTTAAACTGAGGTGCCTTATAAGATAAAGGCCTTCATTTTCCTTTGTATTTTTTCAGAATTTTAGATTGTTTAAATTGTTCATTTTGTGCATTCATCTATGTTACTACTGTTACTGTTTTTACAAGGTATTTATATTCAAATAGATGAATTTTAACATCCTTATGGTGGCGGTGGCTAAGAATGGTTTTACATATTTATTCAGTTTTAAACAGGACTTAGTACATACATATACATGTATTTTTATATCTATTCAGTCCCTTGTTTTGAGCACACATTTTTCATCACACTTTTTATCTTTCATCACCATAATAATAATAATTTTTATTGTAATTTTTATCCATTTTTATCTAATTTCCTATCTACTTTATTAATATTCATTCATTTTCAGTCTTATAAGTGTTATTTAACATTTGTACCAGATGTTAGTAGCTACTTTTCCAATATACTTCATATGTACACAACTAAGGGATTTTGAAATGCATTTTTCAATGTATTTTCTAATAATTATCTTATATTATTCTAAGCTAGGTCTTTTATTTAATGTAATTGACCATGTGATAGTGCTCATTAGATTAACATTCTGGGAGAGTGTATATAACGTCTTGTATTCAGTATTGTCTTGTCTTGTCTGAAGAAGTACAGGTACTATCCTATATGAAAACACTTACTTTATTTGTGAATAAATAATTCTTTTTGGAGTGTATCCAGGTCATGTTCTTACGTTTTTGTTATCTCTTTACTGGATGCCAGTTTTTCATCCTGCCTTCTTCCTGTACGTCCCAAATCCATCTTCTTTCCCAGATTGTCTTTTGCTTTCCTGCATATGAGCCAGGACCACCACAATGTGTTGTCCTTGACTATCTGTGCAATTGGTGCTACTTGGGCTTCTGCTCTGATGTCCTCATTTCTTCATCTGTCGAATTGTGCGCATCTTACCTGTGTCTTAGTCATGTCATCTTCATCACCTCTTACTTCCTTCACTCCCCAGGTTTCTATACCATATAGTAATACTAGTTGCACCACTGTTTTGTGCACCTTACTTTTCGGTTTCTTTAGCATTCTTCTTTCATACACTACCCCTGACACTCTGTGCCAGTTGACTTCAGTCCCTGTAATACTAGGTTTGACCTCCTCATTTAGGCTTCCCCTTTCCTCAACCACACCTATCAGCATTTGAAGCTGTTAATTTGTTCCACTATTTCACTTCTATGTCAGCTCTCAGCTCTACTATGTGCAGTCATTATGACTGTCATATGTGAACTCTGCTTCATCCCATGTACTTTCAGTTTTGTATTCTGTTCTCCTATCCTTTGCAGAATTTCTAGTTCAGTGTCTGCCTGTAACACCACATTGTTGTTATGCATCAGCTTTTTTAATCTGCACCCTCTGACCTGCTTGTTAATGTAGACCATCACTAATATAAACAGCAGTGGGCTCAGATATGAACTGTGATGCAAACTCATTCCCACTGGGAAACACCTCTGTGAGTCTGAAAACTGTTCATACTTGTGTCATTGGGCCCTTGTACATAGCCTGCTCTAATTCTGACCGTGTTTCTGGGACTTCAAACCATCACAAGATTGCCCAAATAAGCTTTCTTGGGACCCTGTCATATTCTATCTCCAAGACTAGGAATGAGCAGTTGGATTCTTTCCTCATCTTTAGCTTCTTCTCAAATATATGTATTACCACAAACATCGGGGAGGTTGTGCTATATCCTGATCTAAATCTAAACTGCTCGCCTCCCATCTTACTTTCTACTACTCTGTATATTCATTCATCAATCACCCTCTCTAAAACTTCCATACAAAGTGACAGGAGTTTGGTAACACTGCCCACATTGTGTATGTCCCCTTTATTCTTGTATACTGATTTGTTCTTCATTTTGCCTTTCTCTCCATACTGCTATGAGCACCCTCAGGAGACTTTTCTCCTGTAACTCAAACAACATCTTCATTGTTATATGTCTGTTGTGACCTCATTTGAACCTGCTGCTTTCCATGATTTCATTTTTGTTAGTGCTGTTGATATTTCTTCTAAGTTGGGCTCCTCTACTTCTTTCATTGTAGGCTGCGCCTGGGGCAGGTACAACTTTTTTGGGGTTTTATTCAATTAGAAGCTACTGGAAATACTTCTTTCATCTGACTTTGATATCCTGTGGACTGGCTATTGCTGGCATTCATTATGAAGGTTGTCTGATAATTACTGTCTTTATGCCTCAGTCTTTTCCTTGCAACCCAATAATTTCTTTGTCTTTTACTGACACACGTTCCAGAAGCTGGTAGCGTACCTCTATTGCCTTGTTCTTTGCTCAGGATGTTGTTCTTGATTATTTGGACAAAACTGTAACTGGACTTATGACCCTTAACCAAATGATACTGGATTTTAAGGAGATGGCACAAGATGGTTTGAGATAATAGGTACTTAAATGACTCGCATTGGCCAGCTGCATGCCAAATTGCATGAGATTAGGTATCATATAGAGGCTTTGGAATTCCAGGTGGATGACTGTAATGTCAATTGATCAAGAAGACAGAGTAGGACAGCAAAACCTCTGTTTTGTTGGGATACTTCAGCATGAAGAAGGGATAAATTGAGATGAATTTGTGGTTGCTAAGTTATGCTATTTGACTAGACTATCTGTGGAACAGCTATAAATCAAAGTGGTGGGTATATCATGTATGTATATATATATATATATATATATATATATATATATATATATATATATATGAATGATCATATTTGGGAAGGAGTGTATCATGTCCAGTATCTGTGCACTTTGACTGTTTCATAAGTAAACAAAAAGGTACTCAGCCAAGCTTTTCAACTGTATCCCAGGTTTAGGGGCCTTAGAGGTTATTTTAGGGGGTACATGTAAACTAAGACAAGATTTACAGGCTGCCTTTGTCCACTAGAGACATAGATCTTAGACCTGGAGTATATTGCTGATGTCCCATCCATTGATCCTGGTATCTCTTGATTAGTGTTAGGGAAGAGCTCTGCTTGACATGGATGGGAAGCTTGTTCCAGAGAAAGGGAATTCTCTGTGACACTTTCCTTTCCCTCTTATGTGTCCTATGTATGTCACAAGCAAAGTTTAAATGCCTAGATCAAGTAATTCTAATGCTATTCATTTTGTGGATATGCAAAAGGTCCATCAGAATGGAATCCAGTGATGCCTTTTATGCCAGGCATAGATCACCGCTTAATTGTCTGTAGGAAACAGAGTATACAGTGGATATAAAAGTTTACATACCCCTGTTAAAATGCCAGGTTTTTGTGATATAAAAAATGAGACCACAATAAATCACTTCAAAACTTGTTCCACCTTTAATGCGACCTATAACCTGTACAATTCAGTTGAAAAACAAACAAATCTGTTAATAGGAAAAATATAAAAAATAAAAAAAACAGGTTATAGAACACCTTTAAAGGTGGGAAAACATTTGAAATGATTTATTGTGGTCTCATTTTTTTATATCACAAAAACCTGGCATTTTAACAGGGGTGTGTAAACTTTTTATTTTATATCCACTGTAAATATACAGCTTACAGTCAATTTGTATAGAATATGCTGCTCATACCCTATAATCTTTTTATGGGAACCTTTGAGGACATTCCACTTGTCATGTGTCTGGTCAGGTACATGACAACGGTGGCATTGTATTCAATGGCGATCTTGATGATGGCCAAATACAGTGGAACCTTGACTTCTTTTGACTTAGATTCCATGCCCTTGCTTATAATTTGGGCAACATAGAATGATTTCCTTACTACCTTAAACACATCCCTGATTACTGGTTCTATTCTTAGGGGTGTGTTATCAATGACATTGTTTGCTAGGGTGGCAATCTTCCCAAGGAGCACTGTTATGCATTTCTTAGCACTAGTCATCTGTCTATGTTAGTCCTTCCTGTAGGATGTCAGAGCCTTTTGGGGATTCTGTGACTGTTTCTTGTTTGCAGTCATTTGCAAATGTGATCATCCAGGGGCCATTGACCATTGAACTTGACTTCCAAGAAGTAAATTCCCAAAAGAAACAGACCCAGCAGAGGAACTTGAGGGACTGTGCTATTGACCAGCCTCTTTATGGCGGTAGTCTCCCCTATACTAACTTCATAGGTCTTATCTGACAGCCAGCTGGCAATCTAACATGTTAATAAGAGTTTAAGGTCAAGAGAAATATTGTATCGAATCCCTTAGGTAGGTGAAGGTAGGCAGTATGCACCATTTTGCCCTCATCCATTGCCATAGTAATCTCTAAATGAAGTACACCAGCTTCAAAAGGCGTGGCCAACCTTTAACTGAAGGAATCTTATCTCATTGTTAATCATTTCATGATAATTATTTCCATGGCTTTGCATATGAGATTAGTCAGACTAATGGGTCTGTAGTTGCCCAGATCCATCGATGGTCCACCATTGTACAGAAGGATGACTGTTACAATCTTCCATTCCAGTGGTTTGAAGTGTGTGTGGAGGTTAGGGTTGAATATTGACACCATGATCTCTCACATACTGTTTCTGTTTCACTAAGGATTACTTGGTTGCCAGTGAGCATGAGACAATACCTACATGGTCTCAGGATGCCCATATCTACCAAGCAGAGGTTCATAGGTGTTTACTAGGCTAATGACCATAATGGCCTTTTTACATCTAGCCAAGCATCCCAAATCTCTGACAAGTTCTGATTCCCTTGATAAGTTTAAGCAGGGGCTTGGGAGATGAAACATTTACAAGCAGGGGCCTGGAAGATGAACCATTTACAGATTGCCTGTGTCCATTAGAGATGTTGATGCCAAACCAGAGTTGAATTTCCTGTTCCCCATCCAGATATCCAGGTTATACTTGAATTGGGTTCGGGAAGAACTTTGCTTGGGAATGTCTCCATCAATGGTCTCATGTCGTTTTTAGGTAAACTGCAAAGGGGTGGTACAGAAGACTAGCTTTGATACTCTTAGGGTGAAAACTACAGCTAGGTTATGTATGATTGAATTTATGTGGTAGTGATCCTCAGTGCACAAGCAAGTTGTTGTTTGTACAACTGATTACTGGGTAAAGTTACAGGGGAAGGTTATAGGGAAAATTGAGTTTCTAGTTGACTGTGTCTATACAGTGCACTGGTAAATACCACTGCATGACAAACAGTGGAGTTTATACACTCAAAAACAATGACTAAACCAACTAAAAGCCCTCTGGTAAATGAAACAATCTCACTTTAACCCTCCCTGTGTGATTCCCAGCATGAAAAGACCAGGATATCTCTCTACTGCAGCTAGATTTGTAGTCCCAGTATTTTGAATATAAAAAACAACTTTAGTTAGCCAAAAGTGAAAAGGTACACAAAACAAATCAAACAACTATCAACAACAAGTATTTCTCACTTTAAGCCTCCTTTTGTGTTTACAACTTGAACAGACCAGACAGCCTTTCTACTGCTACTAGAACTTCAGTTTTAATCTTCTAAATGTAAATGTATCCTTCAATTAGCCGAAAGTGAAAAGGTACCAGAAACAAATCAGACAACTAGCTACAACAAATAAATCTCACTTTACACCTATCTATGTGTTTCCCAGCTTGGACAAGTCAGGTTACCTTTATTACTGCCACTAGAATTGCAGTCCCAGTCTTTTTAATGTATAAACACATTTTAGTTAACTAAAATTGAAAAAGGTGCCATTAAAGTAATTACAATGTGATTCAAAGGCAGCAAAGCCAGCAGTGATGAACACACTTTAAGGCACTAACAGTCTTAAGGAGAGAGGACTTCCCGGTTTCATCTGTCAGTGCCCAGTAAGATGAGCAGAGGGCAAAAGATTGGAAGAAGCATCCAAATCTAGATATATAATAACGTCAGTCAGTTCAACAGCCACTAAGTTTAAAAGCACAATGGGGAAATGGTGGATGAGATTGAAAACAACAAAACTGATTTAAATGATAAGATAAATGCACTAGTTTAAACATGCTTTACTGGATGGAAAATGGTGTCCAGTGCTTTTGTTTTTTTATAAAATGCTCTAGAAACAACAGCTTACATAGCAGGCCCAAGTTGGCTGATTGTTTTAGGTTTGAAAAGAGACATGAGCACAGTAATTTGATGAACAACACTGATTAATTAACTTAAAAACTCAGAAATGTAATAATGGAAACTGTAAACCCCAAATCAATTTGTAGCTGTAGCTTCAGATTCAGAGGAAAGAAAGTAAAATGCAAAAGAAAATAAGCCCCCACTGAATTAAATACCTAGGCACAGGGCAGAAACAACATGAAGAATGGTGCAAACTATAACATATCTTAAAATAACTCCAGATCTAGAACAAACACAAACAGGAACCACACAAAACTGGTTTAAGTTGAAATAAGTGAAGTACCTAAAATGTACTTCCCTGGATGCAAAATAGAACCCAAAAAGCTTTGTTTGGTTTTAGTTGGTGGAGAGCTTATTAGCTTCAGAAGCCTAAAGAGTTAAAATGTTACCAGAAATGTCAATGCTTTCAGTACTCCAGTAAACTATATGATGATATGTTTTATTACAAGCCTGATGCCATCTTTTTTTACATATTTTTCAGACAATGAATATTGAACAAGAAATACTAATGAAATATGAATGCACACTGTATTATTATACTAGCTACCTTGAAGGGAGGGGATGAGGGTCAAATGTTTTGGTGAGGAAGGGTACTCATTTCCAGGTAGAAGGTACTTTACGGGATGCATTGCAGAGGAATACTGTGCAGAAGTGCTGGTTGCAAAGCAGGTAGGTAGATGACTCTTCTAGTTTACACTCCACGCTTCCAGCTTTACCATATTGGAGGTTTTGCTGATATTTAAAGACTTTTTCTATTCATGGAAAGATTTATTTTGCCTTGGAAATTAGAATACTACTATGAAATTCAGGGATATACAAGCAGGTCTAAGAGCCATCCATTTTCTTACCTTGTTGAAGTGTTTGAAGAATTAATCTAAATTAATGGGATTAGTAGATGTAGTCAAGAAAATTTTAACTTTACACTGAACTATGTATATTTTACCTCTTTTTCTAAGTTAGTAAAATTATATATTTCATTAGAATGCTTTTAGATGGGACCTATAGTTTTATCTGACAAAAACTTCAAATGGTTACATTTATTTTGGAGTCTAGTTGGTATAAAATGAAACTATTGCTTTGATAGTGTAAAGGTTATCTGTTAGGCAAGTGGTTAAATCATCAGATCCTTCTATTACAGAATCAGCTTTTCAGAGATTATGGGGATATTGGAGAATTATTGTATTTTTAAAGCTGTCCTACTTTACAGACTACTTTTACATGCTTAGCGTAGGTAAACATTCATTGATAAGTATCTCAAGAGTTTAGTAAGTGAATTAAATTTCTTGAGAAAGGATACTATCTCCCAGGTCAGTAGTATGAGAACAGAAACATTTGAATTAAAGAGAAAGGATTAACTCAGTAATAAACTGTATTCTTCCAAACAAAGGTAATCAATTTCAAAGACTTTGACTATACCCTGGCATCATAGAGATTGTTATCAATGAAGCTGGGACATCTGCTTGTAGAAATTATTATTCTTAAATCTAGCATTAGGATTAGAGTATACTGTTAGACAAAAATAGTCCTGTTTTAGGTGGATTTGTGGATATTTATATAAACAAGTATATAGTCAGTATCCATCGTATATGGCACCTGAGTGGAAAACTGATTTTTGTGTAGGTGGTTTTGTATTTCATATGATCAAAGGATGGTCATTATCACCTACACTATGGAGAGTAATGTTCTTGTGGCTCTCAAATAGGATAAGAAGAATAAGGCCACACATCATGATGGAATTCTGCTGAGGTCTTCAAAGATGCATGATATTCAAAGACATAATTTTCAATTATTGTTTTTCTTAATAAGAATATGGCTGATGGTCTCAACAAGTTTGAAGTCAGCAAACCATTCTATTATTCAAAATCCAGATAAGGATTCTTTATCATACAGACCTATTTTAGTATTGCACTCTGATTATAAATTATTTACAGATATTAATTTCTGCTTGCAATGCATCCTTCCTCCCTCAAATAGTGATGGACCACCAGTCTGACTCCATTAAACATATGAAGGCTTTTAACAGTATTAATAGGTTGGAAATGTTGTTATTCCATATGGAGAAAGAAAAGAAACCATTGCTATTATAGAAAAGAAACCATTACTATTATTTAGGTTTGATTCTGAGAAAGCCTTCAGTGTGGATAACAATGGATACATATTTGAAGTCTAAGGAAAATGTGTTCTTTCTCAACATTTTGCAGAGATATAAAGAAACAGCTAGCTGTGCAAAGGCCAAGGTAAAGCAGACATTCAGATAAATTTGAAATATCCCAGGGTGCAAGACAATGTTGTTGTAGCTTCTCCCCGGTATTGTTTGTTTTATAAGTTGACATTTTCCCAGAAAGATTACCTGGTATTAAGTTTGCAAAATATAGATTAGCTAGTGATGGCAGAGTCTTTTAGATTTTCTTGTCAGTCTTTTATTTTTTGATGTACTTGAAAATGTGGTCAGATGTTAGGATATAAAATTAATAAGGCAAAAGTAAGGCTGTTTTACTAAATATTGATTTGATTACTGTCAGAAGGAAAGAGTTTCCCTTTCATTTAGGAAATCAATATATTATGCATTTAGGTATGTGTTAGGATATAGTTTACAGGTTAAAGAAGTAATTGTAAAGACACTAATTTTGCAGAACACTTTGATTTTGGATTTTACTCAGATGATGCTGTTAACTTAATGTTATCTTTATCTTAATTTATTTTGATGCAACTTAAATGTTTTTTCAGTAGTTTAGGAAACAACAAATGGATTTTTACAGAATAGAAGATGTCACAGAATTTCTTGGACTATTTTGTCAATTCTGTGGAATATGGTATGATGTAAAGTCCCAAAGTTTGAGATATATACCAGGGTGGTGGTAATGCAGTGTTTGCTCAATATTCTAGATTAAAAGTAAACTGCTATATGGAAATCACTGGTGGTGCAAAGGAATGAAGACACTTGTATTTCTTTAAGGCTTGGGTAGAAAACTTTTTGAAGGGAAGGTTGCATTCTTCCATGTTGCTGGAAGACTTGACTATGTACATTTTGGATCTCTTTCTCTCTGCAAAGTTAGTGAATGTTTGGCCTAGTGGAGGGTAGAATATGGTTAATTGGTTGAGTTATATGCTCAGAGCTGCTCATTTAAGAAAAGCTGTTAAGTAGTTAGGAACAATTTAAGAAGTCTAAATGACCATCAGACATTACATCAGCAGATGTAACAAGGTTATCACTACATATAAAATGTTAAAGCCTTTAAAGCTGTAGGCGATACTAACACCTGCATTAGTAAAACGGTTAACTCAGAAGAGGGAATAGTTGTGACTGGATTTGAATTTAATTAGTTATGCATATGAATTTATAATTTATAGCAGAGTTTAAGATTTAGATTTCATACATGAGGACTGGGAAAAGACATTGAAGGTTTTAATTCCTAGGTCAATATGGGAAAGTGACATAGTACATTTGGAGATTTTAATTCTAGATCAGTATGGGAAGTGGCATAGTACATTCTATGGTTTTAATTCCTAGGTCAGTATGGAAAATTGACATAGTACATTTTAAACATGCTGCTAGGTCATGTAAATTAAAAGTTTTGAGATGACACTGTTTACATAAGTAGTTTTACACTGTGTCTTCATGTATAAGATGTTTCAAACAGACCTCTTATATGTTGGAGGTGTATGAATGGTCACTGGGCGAATACAACAAATATGTTTTGGAGTTGCAAATAGGTAAGCTACCTTCAGCAGTGATATAAAGGTATACTTTAATACTGTCAGTCAAATTCATGTTAAGAATGAAGCCTGAAACATATTCTTGGTATTCACTGGTTATGGCCTGGCCAAAATCAACATAACCCTCTAACATGATGACAAACTACATATAAGGAATCCTTTACCACCAAATTATATGCACATGTGAATAGCTGCATAGATGCAAATGTCCCCTTCTGAAGCATATATAATGTCAAGTTAAAAAATAAATCCGTATTGTAGAACCCACATATAAAAAAACTATATAAAAAGAGAAAAAAATAAGTGTATATAAAAATAGGTATAACTCTCAATATGCTCAATAGGGAAAAAAAGCTCTTACTAAACTCAAAAAAAACCCCTGATCAAATCAACCAAAGGTAGATATGAGATAAAAAATAGCTGCCCGAGAAAAGGGCAACCATAAAGTATTGTTTAACTATAAGAGAAACTTTAGAAACAATACTCAACACTATACAGAGGTAATAGTAAAAGATATCACACACTTGGACCCAGAGGACAGTCAAACTACTACTGGATAAATTTAACTCTTACTTTACCCTCTCTTCTCCTAGAGTCTCAAATCTATTACCTGTATCTATACTCCCTTAAGTCTCCCATGAAGAAATACTCAAGAAACGTTCCAAAGCCAAAAGGGAGAATACAGGTTCTATGGTTACAAACATTCCATGCTGCTTACTGGCCAGCCTGAAACAAGACCTGCTAGCTTCCCCCCCGCTATACAAAAGCTATTCACCAACAGCCTCCTAAAAGGCCTTCTGCCATATGAAAAGAGGACAGCACCTGTCATCCTAGTCCACAAAGGTGGGCCATTGGTGGATCTGGGAAATTATAGACCCATATATCTGACAAGCTGTGTCTGTAAGGCTACAGAATGGATCATTATGGAATTAATAAATAAGGACGTAGGTAGCCTACAAGTGTTCAACTCAAGCCAGGTTGGATTCATCAAGGTCATATCCTGTCTACTTAACCTTGTTGATATCTTTGAGGAGATCACTGAAGCAATGGATGAGGGTATATCAGTACAAACTACATATCTGGACCTTGTATTTGCATCCCACACTCTGGCACCAGAGGCAAACTATCCAAGCTAAATGTTTATCCCTATGTAATTCATTGGATAGCAAATTGGCAAACAAATAGAAGCCAAGAAATACATTTTTAGTACTTTCCTTCAGCAAGCAAGATGTCCCTTGCAGCTATCACATTGACAACACATCCCAGTAAACTGACCTAGTAATTAGGGACCTGAGAGCTAATGTATTAAATAAGCTATACTTTTTATTTCTAAGGTTATGGCATCCAGGTCAAAAGACACTACAGGAGTTTTTTTTTTTTTACATCACAGCACAGCATTCCTAGATGCGTATTTTAATTTATATAGGCCTTCTTTGATGTTTTGGTCTCTATGCTTCTAAAGTTAATAGGATGCCCACTTTTCCAAATCGCTATTTTGACTTTCACTGTGCATACACACTTAAACAGAAAAAAATCATTGTCTAGGGTCAGTGTGTCATATTGGACTTGATTATTTCTAATGACAGACATTTCGATAAACAATGTATTATTTAAAAAGTTATGTTTTTTAACTCACAAAAATAATAAGTCTTTGATTTAGGAAATATAAAACTTTGTCAAAATGAATTGAATTGTCACGGATGCTCTCATATTAAAACAACC
Organism: Protopterus annectens; assembly: GCF_019279795.1. Taxonomy (NCBI): domain Eukaryota; kingdom Metazoa; phylum Chordata; order Ceratodontiformes; family Protopteridae; genus Protopterus; species Protopterus annectens. Next base: position 98,921,532 of record NC_056740.1, read on the forward strand.
CTTAACTAAAGTCAGCTATGACAATAATCATTTGTTTGGCCAGTGTGTGGTTATACACAATGCAGTTGTACTGAGAAAAAAAGTGGACAATTATGTATAACAACAGTCCTGAATTTACCAGGCTAGGTTCCTTACCAAAGTTTATTTTCAAATCCATCAGTAGTAATGGGGAACAGTTACAGCAGAAACCTTTGGCCAACACTAAGCCAGGAAATATGGCTAAATGTGTCTGTTGCCCCAGCTGTTGATACATTTATGAAGCTCCAAGTATAGTAATACACACATTCTCCAGAATCATTCCATGCCCTGACAGGTTTAATGGAATACAGTAGGCATAGTATAGCCTGTTATGTGCAATGCATGCTCAGCATACTACATTGGTAAAACAGGGCATAAAACTGCAGAAAAGGATCACTGAATACTGGTTTTCCTATTGATTTGTCGAGAGCTTAGGTTGTTGAATGCGTACTCATTGACACCTAAGCATCGAATGCTTAAAATAGCAAATGGCCACATCATCAAATTCTTTCCTCAGGAAAGAATTTGCATGGCCGTTCCCAGGGATTTGCCTTTTCCCCCAACGTAGAGCCATCTCAGAGTTGGTATATTTAGTTAGGGGAGGTGTGTGGGTGCAGCTATAACTTTTAGTTTTAGGATATTAAAACATTCAGGAAACCACAGCGGTTGTACAACTGATCGTCTTCACAAATAATCATGGTAAGTTGACATCATCTGATTCAAATAAGATTTTAGAAATCATTGTTATGGATAACAGGGATGGATGTAGCTATTTAGACATTTGTCTGGATTATTTCTCATGTTAACAATATTTAACAGGGCCTGCTTTAATAATGGTTCATAAAATGATGCTTATTGGTTTGAATGTTTTATTTTTTACTGTCCATGGACATAATATGACGAAGATTAATTAGGTTTCAACTAATTTGTTATTGCAACAGGTTTCTATAGTTTAGCAAAGCCTAATATTTTCACTCTATGTTACCCTTGTGTTGTGATGAATGGGACATGTTCATTCTATAACTGGATATGTTTATTTTCAATAAATGATTTTTTTATGAATATAAACATTAATGCTGATAATGCTGATATAAGGATTGGTAGGGAAAATAAGATATGTTTTTATGCATATTTTCAAGAAGTTGAAATATATCCCTCAAGTAACAGGCATAAAAAAGATAACTAGTCCTGGATAGAATGCAGTGTTATAACGATTCCATAAACTGAGTTCTTTATTTGAATTTGGATTGAATTATGTTGTTTAAGTTATGAAAAAAAAGATATTCTTCCAATAACTGTCATAAGATGTTTGCCATCTATTAAGTTACCATCCATCCAAGAAAATGGTACATTATTTCAATTTTAATATATTCATTTGTTAATTAGTTTAAGTGAACTGGTCAAACTTGACGTATTTTTGCTATAATCCTTGCTAAAAAAAGAAATGCAAATGCAATATTGTAAACACTGTAGAGTTCTAAAACAATGAATAAAAAAGTCACACAGAAAACTCAATAGGTTAAAAACAAAAAGAAAAATCTAGCAAAGCTAGGCTTTCTGCTGTGCGATTCCTTAAACCTCTTGTATTAGAGATGACATGGTATATATGCAAATAATTTGCATATATTCCCATGTCACCTTAAATAATTTGCATATATCACATGTCACCTCTAATACAAGAGGTTTAAGGAATCACACAGTGGAAAGTCAAGCTTTAATAGATTTTTCTTTATGTTTTTAACAGATTGTTTTTTTTCCCTGTGTGACCTTTTTATTTATTGTTTTAGTTTGTTAGTTGGGATATTTTGCAGTCACCCTAAGTTTTAGGGATATCAGTTGGGTACAACAACCCTGTGTTTCCAACTTTTAGTCAAAAATTCCACTTATGCTTTGCCTGTTATGCCATAAGAAGGCACAAACATGCATTTTCTACAGCTGGTGGGGTTTGCTTTTATTGGCCTGACTTTGTCTATAACTAGACTTAAAAGAAAATGTCATGGAAATTCAGAATTACTATTTAGCTGAAACCCCTGATGTCCTTAAAGGATAATTTGTATATATCCCATGTTGCCTCTAATACATGAGGTTTAAGGAATCACACAGTGGAAAGTCTACCTTTGCTAGTTTAAACACTGTAGAGTAGACAATCAAGCAACATGTTTTAAGAAGGGAGAGGTAACCAGAATTTGAAGAGAAAATCCATGCAAACACAGGTATAACATGAAAACTCCACATAAGCACTGACTGGAGATCAGGAATGAATCCCTGGACAGATGAGCACAGGAACATTCCCTCAAATGTACTGCAGAGCGAGTATTGGAAGACAGATCCTCATACCTTCTTGGGAGAGTAACATCACTGCGTCTTAATATTCCTGGCATCAAGGCAAGAATCTTCCCTCTTAGTCACTGATAATGAACTGAAGTGAGTACTGTCCAAACAATGGCATAAGGTCATTAAAGTACTTATGTACAAAAAAGGGAAAACTGGAAACTGCATTGAGAAATCACTGATCTGGAATAATTTTATGTACAATTAATTCATTTCAGGGTGAATGCAAGTTTGGATATGGGAATGCCATCAGTCTGAGAATGGGAATTATAAACATCCAAATGGTAATCTTTGAGAAGTCACAGAAAATGTATATTTTCCCCAGGGCTGCTGCTGTATCTTGCTGAAAAGAATGCAATGACTTCTCAGAAGTAGTGGCTTGTTGTACATTCAGCTGTGATGATTGTCCTACATCTCCCTGGTGCTTAGTCAATAAGGTGCTTATTTTCTGACCGCAACTGGTTAATTTCTTTTCTGCTTGTAAGCAGGCATCTTAATGGCACATAGATTACTTTTTGTGTAGGACTGTTGTGCACTGCGTTTCAAACTGCTTTTCACAGTGTCTGTCTTTTCTACTGTTCTGTGAACCACGGTTTCTGAAGACTATTGCTACACTTTTATATATTTCTGTCATGCAGTGACAAGCTACTGTATCTTTCTCTATATATGAGTACCCAGGGGCAACATTTTTCAAGTATAGCTACTGAAAAGCAAGGCACAGGACTATTAAAACTATCTCCATATCTTGTCAACTCTGATTGATTTTCCATGATCTCCCTATTCCTTTGTTCAAAAACTGCTTTAATAGTTTTCCTATATAAGAAGGTTTTGACTGACTTGTTTGCTACTCGTGAATTTTCCCAGCCTTTTCCCATGTGGGTAATACCTTGCATTTGTTAAGTGTTGTACAAAGTATTTCTGTATTAACAGACCACCAAGCCTTCTGCAGCCATAAAAACAATATAAAGAACATTGCTTCCTGTCACAGTTAGCCTTCCATTTCCTCCCATGAGCGCAAGTAAACAGTGTAACATTCCTTTTCAGTTATGTAGCTAAGCATGGGGCATTAACATCATCATCATCAGCAGCAGCATTAGTTAATTATACTTCTACAGCATCTAAATCCAAAACAAAACACCTTCTGGACTGATATCTACCTTTTTTAGTTGCACTATATCACAGTGTTTTGGGTGCATTTTATTGCAGTATTTTAGCAACTTGGATTGGGGAGCTGGTCTAAAAATGGCTTTGTTTTTATGGCTAAATTACTATACAGTAATAATTACTTAAGGGTACATTAATTAGTACTATTAACATTTATATTTGGCTGTTTCAGTGAACTCTTTCAATTTCCCATTTTTCAATTGAAGGGAATTGAAATGGAAATTTTGGAATCTAAAGAAAATTCTCATGACAATTTCATATGAAGAACACTTTGTTACTTTACATAGACTATTTACTGAAAAGAGTTCCAACACTGACACTGATGCATATATTCTAAAATGATTATGTATGTGCATAATAGTATCTACTAAAATTCCATTTCCCAAACTACGTGTCAGTCAAATGCGAAGTGATCAACTCACTTTTCAATATGCCATTTTTGTTTATTTGTTTGTGAAGGACAAATTCAAGTCACAAGCATCCTTTTCTTAGACACCCACAATTTAATTTACAGCACCTATAGGTAAGAGACAATCACAGAGATCTCTTTTAATAAATGTGGATATTGGTTATGTACTAGTCTATCCATCTGTTGAACCATCCAGAGCAAAGAAACAACTTCTTTCGGCTTTTCCCAGTTAGGGGTCGCCACAGTGGATCACCTGTCCGCTCATAATTGGCAGTGGAGTTTTACAGTGTCAAGTTGCCAGCCAGGCGCACAACCTTCCACTGAAGGCACACACATGCACACACTCACACCTAGGGCCAATTTGGAGTGTCCAGTCCACCTACAGCATGTTTTTGGGATGAAACCCACACGACCACAGGGAGGACATGCAGACTCTGCACACAAAACACCCCAGCCGAGGATCGAACCGGAGAACCTCTTGCTGTGAGGCGACAATGCTAACCACTGCACCACCATGGCTGCCCATCAAAGAAACTATTATAGAGAAATGTATGCAAATAGATTAAAAGTAAAAGAAAGCAGCCTTTCTGACAGTCACAACAAGAAGGATAATGTATTTAAACATATAACTGGGGTTTGCAAAAACACTGTTAAAAAATATGAAAATGGAGACTATTAAAATTGTGAAATGGTATTTGTCCAGAGCAAATTCTACATCTGTATTTTTTTTTTTTTTTGAGGGTGGTGGTGTGTAATGCTGTACTCCAATTCAGAAAGTAAGCAAGACGTGTGTCAAGAATCAGTTTAATTTGCCTGATTAAATTGTATGTACAACAAAAATATCAGCCCAAAATGTCAGACACGATGTGTATGCTGGAGTTATTTATTAAATGCACCAATACTGAGTTTAAGAACTCTTTGCCATATGTTTAGACCATGAATGTAGATCTATGATGAGACTCAGAAACAATTAGTACAAAGTACTCTATGTAATGCCATGCTTACAGCCACATGCTATTAGTTTTCAGTTCGCTACAATCCACCTAACAAAGGCTGGAATAGTGGAGAACAGCAAATACCGATAAAGTAAGGTAGTGTGGACATGCAGGTAATGGAATGCCATGTACAGTTGTAATGCTTGTCAGCATTGCACACTGCTGTTAAAAGGAGGAGAGAAGGCACGGCATGACAACAGAAAATATTAAATAAAACATTGTCCATAATTACACATTTTGTATCACAGTGCACTGCATTGTCCATTGACGGTACACACCGTCCATATGAACCATGTGTTGTGAAGCAACAGTGACACTGTCAATGCCAGCGTGGACTTGGACACCAACCCAAGAAGCAACTAAACACTAGAGACTGTACAGAAATATGTTGGAAGTTGTATGTGTTATAAACATGTGACCACACATAGCCTTCAGGGTAAGCCATTACTTATCAAATAACATATGCATGTTACTTCCAATGGCATATAGTGGACACATTTGTTGTGTCTTAACCCACTGATCCCGAGATCCTGCAGTGTTTTCTTATGATTATGATAGAACATGCCCAGGACTATAGCAGGTTCCCAGTGCCAGAAGGTAAATTTAAGGCAACTGTGCAGGCCATCTATGACCTTTTTATAGTTCCAAGAGTTATGGCTGATATTTTCTTCTCATATGTTAGTCTATGGCTGGTAAAGATAGTGACACATACATAGGCAGACACAGATGGCACTTTCAGAATAGACAGGTGGCCTGCAGTTTGACCACCTAATTAAGAGTTTCATTTCCATATAATCAAGGAGTACTCGTATACTGGTATTTATCATATAATCCAGCTGTACCAGATGTGCAGAAATGGACACATCACATAAGACCATCTTATTTGTAGGTATAAAGGTAAAAGAAAAAAAAAAAACACAGCAAGATATATGATATGTCATGCATTGATGTAGAGCCAGAAAACTTGCACTGATCTTTTTTCTTTATTAAGGCATCTCATGATGTTTGTTTCAGCTAAGGTAAACAATGCCATTCTGTGATAGCAATCTGTAATCCAGACCAGCCACTGATATGTGAGAAATTGGGTTTTCTCCCCCAGGTTTAGTAAGATATTTGATAGATGACAGGTCTCCTCAGTCAGTGCACTGGGTATATCTGAAACAGATGGTAGTAAACCATAGGTGGGTGGCAACACCTGAAAAAATCTCATACACTGGCATTTATATCCCCAAACATGACACAAAAATTTGCATCATGCAATCCATATAGTCATATGTACAGTCCTATATGCACGTCTGCATGTCCTACATATGCCAGTCTTCATGCAACAAGCAATACCGAAGGTATACATAAGGTTATGTGGCTTTGGTGTCTGGAGTACCCTGGTTGGACTCAACATGACATTCACATGTAGTGAGAATACCCTCATAAACCAATCATCTTCATCCACAAGCATTAGCAACATGTGACATAGAAAGTGCATAAGTAAATGGCAATCACCATGAGGCAGTGGGAAGAATTCTGTGTTCCTTTTGCAGTACCTTGAGCACATAGTAAGTACACAGAAGAAAATATTTTACCCAGTACCAAGGTAAATGAATACCTCTGCAGAAAGCTGGCATCATATATGTTTAACACCTCACACTGCCATTGTAAATCAACATCAATGGCAAGTTCAGCTATTGCCATGTTTATCTCATGATCTGAGGCACCTTATCCCTCCATGTTCATTAGAGACGTAAAGTAGAAGGTCACATCCATGCAGCATAAACATCATGAGCCCCATTATGAGTCACATTCTTCATATTTGTGTCTTAACTTATGCACACTTGCTCTGTTATGTGATGACCTCCAGTTGACTTGATCTGACTAAATATACCCTAACACATTCAATCATGCAGATCCCTACCACTTGCATGCCAGAAGTACTAGGTCATGATATTTATTATCATCCAGAAGCTGTACTCTTCAACACAAAATTATTGTAACACTAATTCCCAACTTTTTTTATCATCATAAGCGGAGAAAATATAAAACATGTTTGCCTTTTGTGTATGAATAAAAAATAGGCATTCAAGTCACAGACTATGCAAATATACCTTCGTTATGCATTTATTTTATTTATTAACTAATGTCAACACTAATCCATGTGGACCTTTTCCAGATGGAGCCCAGCAGCACTGCCTGGTTAATGATCTGCTCAGAGTTAAAATAAAAATAGGCCAATGGAGGCTGTGGGAATAAAACCATGAATGCAGTGAAGCTGCTCATTAACAACTCATAGCCTTAGCCCTCCACACTAATTGCTATACAAGGTATTTTCAGTAGTTTTCTCTTTATGACAGTATATATAGTAGGACACTAGTGGTTGTTAATAAACCACATATATCTATATATATCTATATGTGTTTGTGTGCAATATTTCCTGTAGCATTGAATAATATGCTCATGGCACCACAATATTTAAACCAAGAAAAAAATGCCTTCTTATCAAAGAAGTGAATGCACCACCACTACAAAATAATAACAATTTTGTAGGTAATAAAATTAATTTTAGAACTTTTTTCTTTCTATAGCTTAAACACATGATTTCATTCAAATCAAAATCAGTTTAATAAATCAGTTTTAAGTAGTGTATCACATCAGTCATATATCATATTATAGGTTTTAAAAAATAAAACCCATATATGATTTGTACATAGCAATGTACAAATATTAAAATAAGGACTAACATAAAATAAACATATTTATTTACCGGGAAAGTGTGACTTGGAAAAAGGCAATTTTCAGCAGAGGCCTAGGGAGAAATGCTCCAGATGCATGTCTTTGAAACATGGGAGGAAACCAGAGCACCCAGTGGAAACCCACGTGAATGATATGCAGAATCCACACAGAAGGCGCCCCAGCCGAGATTCAAACCAGAGAACCTCTTGCTGTGAGGTGACAACACCACCGCTGCACCACTCTGCCATCCGTATATATGGCATTGTTAAAATGATATATCAAATCTTACTTATTTGGATTTACTACTCCTCAGTGAAATCAATTAAAACAATAGATGAGAGATGATAATACCCTTCAGTTTCCTATTGCTGCATTTTTCCATGGGCCAAGACATGATTCATTCACATATGGCTCCTCTTTTTCAGAATGGTTAGCATTGTGACTGCCAGGCTATCCAGTACTCCATGGCTAGGATAGGGAACAGATATACTTCAACCAACTGGTTTATGGTTGTCTTGTTTGTATCGTAACCCTCTGATGTGCTTTCAGATGTGCCACAGAAAGAGGGCTTTACCACCCCAGGAAGGTTCATACTTCCCTGATAACACCTTCGCTGAATGGCATTACTGTACACAGGTTATGGACTATCTGTTAAATTGTATTGCTTTTATTTATTTTTATTACTGCATACATTTTATTATGTAAAATGCTTCCTCTGCCTAATGTTTCACATTTGCTGTAGCATATATAATTGATGTTGGAGAAAGAATTTTACATCCAAATTATAAATTATATAAGCCTATAATGTAAACACACACACATCCATAGATAAAAACACAGATACACACACATGCAAACACACACATATACAGATGCAGAGGCAGGGACAGACCCGCACACAAATATGCTACTTTCTTGAGTAAGTACAATTTATTGTCTCATTGTGATGAAATATGCTACTTTCTTGAGTAAGCACAATTTATTGTCTCATTGTGATGAAATGAATGAAAAAACTTCATGCAGTTCAAGGCAGTGGAATCCCCCAGTGTCCCTTGACTGCCCCTAATTTTGATCTGTTCCTTGAAAATGTTTGATTTTCAGGAAAGTCACTGAAGATTACTGTTTGTTAATGAAGCTAGACATTCTAGCTTCATATCTGATATTTTCAGAAAATGCATATTGATGGAAAATGTCTTGCTCTACTTAGTTATGTAGTGAAATACCATTATATTTAAAATACAGTCCCTGGTTTGGGTCCTTTTCACTCATATTGTTGGCTTTATGCAGAATTCTTTACCAAAGAGGTAGTATGTGCTATGTTGCTCAGTGTCTCTTATTTTCTCAGTCTGTTTCCCTCTGTCTCTTTCTTTCTGTTGCTTTCTCTCAAACAGAAACACACATACACACACACATGCTTGCAAGTTACTTTTTTCTCTTTATTTTTTACTGGATGTTATCTGTACATTGGTACCCTGTTGGTACCCTGTTGGAGAATGATCATCCTCCAAAAGGGTATTGATACACATTTCATCCATTATCTGTTGACTGCTGGGCCCCTCTTCCCAAATACTACTCCAGATAAGTAATAAAAGGTAATATATTTTGATCAGTTAAGTGGTATTTCTGGGCTTCTGCATCACTCTTGTTTTTATGATGTGAGTACTATCAATGACATCAGAGGGAAAGTTCCCTTGAAAACAGCAGTCTGTAGTGAAGAAGTGGACATTATTTCCTGACATGTTTGAAAAAGTATGCAGACTGCATTTTCTTTACTGATGCAAAACTAGTGTGGTGAGAATCTTGCAGTTTTCATTTTTGTATACTCATATGGCATTGTGCCACAAAATATTGCACACCTTATTCAGCAGTAGACAGCTCTTCCTGACATTAGAAAAGAAAATGCTAAAAACTGTCATCGGTCAGAGAACATCTGCTTGCACACTGTTGTCACAGATGACAATCTGCATTAATAAAAGTTGCAACTCAGTACATGTACTTATTTTTCATGTCTCAGCATATGTTGCCCATTTCATTAAGCCACACGCAGCTACCTAATTCTCCTTACTAACCTCATCAGTAGCAACCAGATTTAAATCATAGCAATAGTGTAAGTCAAACAGAAAATTGAAACTTGTTTCGTAGATTCATAGGTAGGTACTATGCTATTGGCCCAAGGGCCTAAGTAAGTCTAGCCAACAAGGTTCCCTGGCTTATGCCACCCAAGAAAGATATTTTCCTGTGCCCCTGTCGAGCAGAGCCACAGAAGTGATCCCCATGGTGTATTTTCTATTTCCCATCCAGTCATCAAGATTTTTCTTGAAGAGTGCTAATGAGGAACTTTGCTTGACATAGATTGGTAGCTTGTTGCAGAGTATGGGAAGTCTCTGGGACAGGAATCTATCCCTCCACCATGTTCTGTTTATTGTGGTGACAAGGTTTAGGTCCCTAGAGCATGTAGCTCAGATTTCTTTAGGTGTAGCATGTCCAACAGCTCTGGGTTTGACATAGCTTTATATGTTAGGCCGAGACCACCTTGGAGTAGGCGATATGCTATGGAGTTAAGCTGGAGTTCTTTGAGACGGTCATTGTAGGGCATCTGTTTGAGGCCAGTAATCCTCTTTGTGAGGTACTTCTGTGGCCTTTCCAGCTGCTGCCGATGTCTTGTGAGGTATATTCCAAAATGAGTGTCGAGTAGAGGAGAACAATGACCTATTTTTTCCTGGATGAGAACCATTTTGTAATGAGGTGTACCACATAGAAGGATTTCCTGACTACTCTGGCGATGTGATTATCAAAGGAGAGACTACTGTCCACCTGGGTCCCAAGGTCTCTTATCACACATTCAGTGTTAAGTAGACTGCTGCCTATGTGGTAGTTTATGGCTACAGAATGTTTACCAAAGGGCCATGGCTCTGACACTAGGCATCTGTCTCAGTGAGGCCCTTCTGTAAGATGTCCACATCATTTAGGGACACAGCTATGGCTCCTAGTTTGCAGTCATCTGTGAACTTCATTAGCCAAAGGCCTTTTGTGTTAGCCTGTACTTCAGAGAAGCAGATACCAAACAGGAGAGGTCCCAGGACTGAACCTTGTGGTACTCCACTTGTCACTGGTTTGAAGGCAGATTTAGAGTCTGCAACTTTTACAGCGTGGGTTCTGTCAGTGAGCCAGTTGGAAACCCATCTTGTGACATACGGATTTATACCTAGTTTAGTGAGTTTAGCTATAATTCCAGAATGGGGGATGGTGTCGAAAGCCTTGGCGAGGTCAAAATAGGCTGTGTGAACCACCTTACCCTCATCTATGGCTTTGGTGACTGTCTCAAAGAAGTTGATCAGGTTCAGGAGGCATGATCTGCCTTTCGCAAACCCGGACTGGGTGGGATACAGAGTTTAGAGGTTACCAATGTCTTTGTTTATAAGTTCCATGATAATACGTTCCATGACATAAAGCATCTTGCCCTTTAGAGCTAGAAAATACATTTATGGCACCATCAAGAAACAGCTAACAATCCCAGCTAATTAAGTTTCCCTTGGTCTCTACTGGTAATTTTTGTCCTGCATACTGCACCCTATCTTATTTATTTTCTTCAGACTAATATTAGCAGAACCTCAGTAGTTTGCAGAAACACCATTACAATTACTTAGATCACCATTCAGCCTTAACAAAACTGTATAAAGATAAATGATGACTCTTTCTCTTGGGAGTGAAAATATAGATGCTTTTGCAATTCAGGATTCACTATTCCATCATCTCATTAAATGAACACTGTCATATTAGTAATATGGTTGCCCAGTATTTATTTTGCATATTCCACTTTGAATGGCTAGCAGTTTTTGGCAAAAAAAAAAAAAAAGGTGTGTCAACTTGTATAAGTCATTTTAAATTCTTCAGTTTAACTAGCTTTCAGACTATAACTAATATTTCCTGTCTTAATGCTGTTGCCTAGCCTTAATATTGTAGCTGCTTAGTACCTGTCTTCATGCTAAACAGATTCTGAGATATAAATACACACACACACACACACACGTAGTTTCTGACAACATACTCTCGTTCATGCACACAGCCTTCTGTTGCACATGTAAGCAAACACGCATACACATACATGTGTGCACTCATGCACACTCTTGCATATGCATATCTACTAACAAATATACTCACAAATATGCCTTCTCACTCATGCGTGCACACATGCACACACACAGTTTCTCACCACTTACTGTCCTCCACTCACATACCCTTCTACACACACACACACACACACACACACACACACACACACACACACACACACACACACTTGCATGTGTATATCTACACACATGCACACTTATATCCACATACATCCATTTGCACTCATGTACACACACACACACACACACACACACACACACACACACACACACACACACACACACACACACACACACACACACACAGTTTCTGTCCTTCATGCAAACAACCTTCTGACGTTTCCTTCTTGAGCAAGATGTGTCAAATTCCAATTTGTAATAGCATAATAGTACACCAAGGTTGGGCCCAGTGTTTGGAGGTTTTCCTCTTTATGCAGAGGGATGACTGTTGCTGTCCTCCACTCCCAGGGACAGAACCAGTGTGGACACTGTGGATAAATAGAGATCCTGGTGGGCCTGATAGGTCCTGTTTGAAGCTATTAAAGAGGCATCCTGGGATATTGTCAGGGCCCATCAAAGCCATTTTTAGCTTTAGACGGTGCAGTGGAGACCTCTTCTTTTGTGAAGGCTGGTAGAGGAATGGTGGATGGTATTTTTTGAATGTGGGGAGGTGAAATCTAAGCTGAATTTACCATTTATTGAATTATAGATCCAGCCAATTAGGCAGCATCCTTACATCCCCTCGCATATTTTACTTATGAAGCAGCTTCCCATCACTCACTTTATCTATATCTTCTGGCTGGGTATAGGTGATGCCATCTACAACTAACTCTGCACATTGTTAAATGTTGCCCTTAAGATTGTGGACATAAGTGAAAAATGCCTTCTTTTCATCCTTAGCTTGGGAGGTTATGTTTGCCTCAGAATTCACTTTTGTAGACTTGACTAGTATTGTGATTTGCTTATTTAGACTAATGAGAGAGGTTTTTCTCTATTGTGCACATTCTGTCTTACTTATAGACAGGATTTTCTTTCCTTTGCTGTACAACATATTTATAAAAGGGATCCATCAGGAGGCTTGTTTTTGCGATTTGCCCTAGGCTTATTTCAGCCTGGTACTACCTTTTCTATGCAGATGTTTATATGGTTATATATGGCTTTTGTGTATGCCTCTACATAGGCTGCTGTGTTTTCTGGGTTTTGGGGAGCTTGGTTATTAGCTTTGCCATTGCTTCATAACAGGTAGTTTGATTTATAATAGTTCTTAAAGGTTTTGTAGTTAGGTGGGGGTTCTAGTTTTATATTTATTTAAAGGTAGACTGCTTTGAAATCAGATCTAACCAGTGAGAATATTACACTTGGGAAGGTGCATCACTCTCCCATATTTGTGAGTACTAGTTTTAGGATATTTGTACTCCTAAAGAGAGAACAGACTAGCTATTCCAGGGCATTTGCAATGACAAAGCTTAGAAATCTTTGAGGCTGCATATTAGTGGTTTTGTATGCTTCCCATTTAATTAGGGGTAGTTGAAATTACCCATGAGTGTGGTATTTGGATGAATGGTATGTGATTCTAGTAATTTCAGGTATGAAGTATGGTTTTCCTGTTTAATGGTGGGGGACCTGTAGCTAGCAAGTATATGGTAAGGACTTTTTTCTTTGGTTAGTTGGATGTGGAGTAGCTCAAGCATGTTGTATTCTTTGACCAGTCTTGAGATATGCGTATCCTTTGTATAGAGGGATGTACCTCCGCCTCTTGTACTTTCATGTGTGTGAAAGGCATTACATCCCTGCACTGTTGGGATGCTTTCCATGGTTTTGAACCATGTCTAAGTAACTGCTCCGATATCAACATTCTCCAGAGTGAGGAGGTCTTTCAGGGAGTGTAGTGTTGAGACACCTAGCATTGAGCAGCAATACATTTAGCTTATCCTGAGTACATTTGGCTATGTTGGAAGGTTTATCGGTTTGGCGATACCTAAAAAAGGCACTATAGGTGTGGATAATGTTTTGGTTAATGTCTGAAAGCCTAGTGGTGACAGGTGAAGACCATCTCCGGCAAACTAGTGTGGCCTGTCAATCTTGTTATCCCAGGATAACTAATATTGGACCCCTGTGTAATGACACCAGTAGCTAAGCCAATTATTAAGGTCAGCCATTTTCTGCTGGTATTGTGGCATGGGAAGAAATAGCCAGGGAATTGTTATGGCTAGGCTTGTATAGGCCCTAGGGCAGATAGCCTAGTATCAACCTATAAACCTTGGAGATGTCAGAATGCTGCTCAATGTTAGGCTCATATTAGCCTGTGACATATATTCTGAGAGCTTAATCATGTCTCTTTTCATATAGTCCAGGGAGATACATCTCAGATCATTTACATCCACATGGACTCTGAGTCATAATTAGCTTTGCAGGGATTTAGTAACCTGTGTTGCTTACATGATCTGATGAATTCTGGCCCCTGGCAAACAAGTAACTCTAACCTTTTTCTTATCCAGCCTGGTGAGAGGGACATTGTTGTGTCTTACAATGGAATCTCCTACGAACAAAATATTGGGTTGTGTGGTGTTATGCCTTAGTGGCTTGATAATTGAGACACTATGAGATGTAGTTTTATATGTTGTGTTGGGAGGTGAATTGTTTGTGTGCATGAGAAGTTTCTGAGGACTGTGTCTCAGAGGCCTTTGAGGATTGGTAAGCTATATGTGAGCACCACTGCATATGTGGGTCTAAGTGTCTGGTCTCTAGTAAGTGCAGTGATGTGTGTGTGTGTGTGTGTGTGTGTGTGTGTGTGTGTGTGTGTGTGTGTGTGTGTGTGTGTGTGCGCACGCGTGCTCATGAGTGTGGAGGGGGGGGTCACTGACAACCTCTTTGGAAGTTGTTGTGTCTGTATGTAACAGTCTTGCCTCCAGTGGCATTGGGTAACTACATTTCTCACATACTCTATGTGTTTGTTTAAGAATTATAGCTGAAAAATGGCCAAACAAAAAAGCAAGCTAATATAGCTGATGAAAATATATATACCAGATATAGCCGTTTATTTAGTACTAAGTGGTAGAAAAAGAAAACTTTCCCTTCTTCAGACATTGTTTTACAAAGTCTGATAAAATCTCATTACATTAAATACTATGCATAAATATGACATCACAACTGGCTGTTACCAATAATAAACTTGCTGAGTTTTGTTTGATTGATTTTTTTTGTTTTTATGGAATGTCTAATTAAATTTTATTCAATGAAACATTGTATTGCAAGAAGAGCTTATTATTAAAAGAGCTTTTAAAACAACATATACACTTTTGTTAGATACAGGTTTTTTTTTTCAAAGGGTGTTGTCCAGCAGAAAAACTTATAAATAAAATGGTAAGCAATAAAAAAATAAAAAGAAAAACAGGGATTTGTCTGACTATCAAAACCATAAACTACCCCCCCACCCCCATTGGGTCAAGTTGCAGCATGGAGACAGGAACCTACAGAATTGAATAATGAATAATAACTGATTGCGTGATTTACACTGGCAATGGGTGAATAACCACAACACCACCAAAGGTCAGAGCAGTAGCCAAGAGAAGAGAAATAAATAGAAATAATAAGCAAATAAACGCCAAATAAGCTGATATAAACGACAATAATAATGCTCGCCTCTAGAAGAGGAAAGAGAGGGTTAGAAGAGAGGAGAGAACAAAGCAATATACCAGGTGCAAACTCGCTACCTAACAAGCGAATCGAAACAGGAACAATCAGCAAGAATGATCAGAGATGGAGAGACTGGACCCATGACTGATATGAAGGCCAACAATCTTGTATAATATCAGTGATCATTAGTGGAGATTCACAATCTATAAATATATTATAATAACAATTAGAGAAAGCATTGATAACTTTTTTATAGTTTTTTAAATAGAAGGCCAATCATTAAATGTAACCTTGTGAACACCATTGTGGATTTTACCATTGTATGTCCGTAAATTAAATCTTACATTGTGATTAAAAAATTGTTGTTAGCCAAAATTAGTTATTTAGAATTTATATTACAATCCTCCAGTATTACAACCTCTTAGTCTTTGAAAATTTCAGTATTTAGAAACCCAAGCTTTAGATTTATAACCACCTCTTTGAGAAAATAATGAGCAGGCGAAAGAACTAAAGTTATGAACCAATTTTTTCATGAACGATAAATTTGGTAGAAAGAAGTTGATTAATGATGATTGAATTCGATGATCATTCATTGATTTATTGAATGAATGATGGTGATGTGTTCGATTGTTCGATTATGATTATATGTTCTGATATATTATAATAAGGGTGAATATTCAATGAAGGGTATTTATATTCTATATCTTTTATTAGACAATTTTTGAGAGACCAATTTTTTGAAATATTGGATCATATGCTTATGCAATATCTTATCCATCATTTTTTTACTGCAAAATCTTATCAATTCAGCAAAAAAATTCCAACCCTTTCAGGGAATCCAAACTTTATGTAGCTAGTGGAAGGGAGAAGGGGTTCATGCACATATTCTTCTTAGATTATCAAAATATTATTTTAAATTTTAAAAAGTTCAAAAAAGTTTTAAGGAAATTTTATTAAGTTTCAAAAAAATTTAGACAAAATTTTTTACAATTCCGGTGGACAAGATTTTTATTCGTTTCTGTTATCCCACATTTATTTTATCACCAGTGAGTCACAGATTTTAATACTATTAATTTTAACACTGTTTAAATATGTATCCTAAGGCTAAGGAAGATATGTATATTATTAAAAAACATTTTTCTTAATTCTAAGGAAATTTTTTTCTGTTCAAACATTAGGATAGCCATGGGTTCAACTAGTGCGATCATTTTTTTAATGATGTTTTTTGTAGCATTAGGACCAAAGATGGCATGGTTTTCAATGTTACAAAATGAATGTTTGTTAAGCCAGTAGGTGCTTATCAACATATTCTACCAACCGCATATGTTTACCTTATCAACTTATTCCAGCTTTTATGTAGCACAATGGACTGATTAATTACTTTTTTTTTTGTACTGAAAATTTTATTTACAGATTTAACAACTCTTTTAATTAATACTGATAGTACATTTTGATTCTTTTCTAGTTTGGTTTAGAATCAACTTTCTAACTACATTTTAAAAAGAAAGTGTAACATTGGTCTCTTTGTTAAAACTTAATACATGTCAGAAAGTCAAAACAATTTGTCCAGTAGTCAATTATGCTCTCTACAAATTGTAGCAGATTTATGAATGTTTGTGAATGTTGTCCAGGTTTTGGGCATTTGGGTATTCTTTGGGAATCTTTAGAGTGGACTAAACAATAATAGCATATAAAAGAGCTACTGGAAAAGGCCTTTAACTTTAATTTTGAGGATAGAAAATGGGGATAGTAAGTAAGTAAAAATTTACTCTCAATTAATTTATTCTCTTTACTTTAATACTAATGTGCTAAATATAATAGCCAATATTGATGCGTATATTGTTTTTAAATTTTGGTGTTTCTCTTTTATGAGTAGCCTTTAGGAAGCTATTAGCTCTTGTTGGAATGAAAAAATTGGAATTTTCTTATAATGAAATGGAATACAAGAAAAAAATTATGAAAATTTTGAATATTGCACAAGAAAAAAATTAAAGGACAATTGGCCAATATTGTATAACAAATTTCATATTAGCTGTATGGTAAAAAAGTCTTTGTATCTATTAATATTAATGGCTAATTTAATTTGGTAAATAGTATAGTATAGTTTGAAAAAATATGGTAAAAAAAAAAGATTATATGAACATTTGTATGCTATTGAAAAAATGAAAAGAAAAGTCTTTCAACAGAAAAAAATGAAAACATATTTTGAAATAATGTGATTTAAAACTTGCTTTTGGTGTGTTACAACAAGAACATTTGTATAACATTCCCTGAAATAGTTAACAAATAGGCAACAGGAAGCTTTGTGATAGTTGCTTACTGCAGCCTCTGAAGTACTGGTATATGCTGCCCTGTTATTATGTGCTAAATTCCATTATATGCTTTTATATTAAAATTAATAATATATATAATAATCTAGGTCTTTAACAATAACAAACCTTATTTATATATGACTTTTTATTATGGTGTAACATATAATAAGTGTTTTTTTATTTATAATAATAAGTAATATTTGTATACTTAGTTTTTCATATATATGTATAATATTGGAGTGTTAGTAAGTATATTTATAAATCATTATTATTTTTATAGTGTATTTATAGTACATGTATATTTATAGGTTTGATATAGAAGTTTGACTATTTTTTAGTTTTTTATTCACATATTTTAGTAATTTTTTTATTTACATTTTTTTATATCTCCATATTTTTGATGATTTTCTTTTTCAAGTTTTATTCATCATTTTTTATTTAAATATTATTTGTTTAATAATTATTTTATTAATATGTATTTATTTTTTATTTTAAGCTTAGTTAAAATTGAGTTTAATTCAGTTGTATACTAATTATTAAATTAAGTATTTAATTATTTGTTTTTTTTCTTGCATTTAATGGTGATTATTATTACAGCAGACTGGTTTATTGTTCCAAGCATAGTGTATTCCCATATGAAGCTATCCAGTTTAGTACCTTCTAATTTTATATTTGTTCATTTCACAGTTTGTTTAAGAATTAAGTGGTTGTCTGTGAACAAGAGGCAGTTGCTGCATTGCCTCAGGATGCCCATGTCTACCAAGCAAGATGCAGAGATAGCAGGAAAGTGCCTATCCATGGTTGCAGGTCTGTAATATGTGCTTTACAAGGGAATAGAATGGGGGGTGCTTACAATGGGGCAAGCGATGAGTGCTTACATAGTGCAATCTACACCTATATGGTGATGCTGCCCAGTGCACAAAGCAGTTGCTCTTTGAGTAGTGATGGGTCTGAGTGCTTTCATAATGTAATTTATTGTTAACTAAATGCAGAAATGCTGCTCAGACTGCAAACTAGATGCTCTTTGAGTAGTGTGGGACTGTGGAAAAACTACGTACCTGATTTGTACAGGGTAATTCCACTTTCCATGAGATGCAATGGAGAGGAAACATTACTGAGTGCAGGTGTGAGAGTTTTATCCCTCCCCCATAAATATCTGAGTTTGAATACCACTCCATATTATTTTTTCAAATCCAAGTCAAATTCAGACCTATGCTATTCACAATGCTGATGTGCAGTTACAGAGGTATGAATAATATATTTCACAAGTACATTTGTGTTATTTATTGTCAGAAATGATTGGTTCATTGGGCCTGAATATTTAACTTGAATTAACCATCAAGCTTAGGCTCTCTACTTTCTAATTCTGTGTTCCCTAACAAAATGTTTTAGGGAGATTGAACTATATGTAAATTCATGTTTGTTGCAAGGGTGAATAGTTTTTCCTAGCAACTTGGATATGATGAGGTGAATCTGCCTGCAGTACAATTCCACAAGGTCTTAACTATCAATTCAATTTTTGTTAACTGACAACCATTTTAAATTTGCCATTTAAGACTTCACTAATGATCATCCCAAAAAGGGCATGGTTAAAAGAGAATTGATGGCTGTCCTTTTTAAGCAAGGATGGAGAACGTTTGAATGCTGATGACAAAAAAGGACAGATTACACAATAATGCATATTTTCTCCCCACACGGGAAGACATTTTAATATACATTTAATATTAAAAATTGCAGTTTTTTTATTTCTACCCAGTTTGCATACCTTCTAGCTCACTATCTGCTGCTTTCATCCACCTTTTGCTTCTAACCTTAGTATCCCTAACACTGCTGCTCAGGACTGGGAATGTCTCTGCTCTAGACAGATTGAGAAGGAGATGAGAAAATGCATATCAGAGCTGCTGTCAGCTTCCTAAACACTCTTGTGGATATGGGAATTTTTGAATTGCCCTAACTGGACAGAGATGTGGATGGCATGTCCATCATCACATGTAGTATCAGTCAGCCTACCCTCTAATGCTAAGTTCTTCATAGCAATCTGTTTTGTGACCATGGTATGTCCTTATTAGGGGGGAGTGCCAATTCAGCTAGAGTTTCCTCCAGTCCATTCTGGTGTAGGTGAACTTGCAAATTACTGCTCTTCCCCCTAGTAATTAAGCTGCTATTATGTATTAGGTCATCAGGGTCATACTTATGGTTCCATTCATTGTCCAATGCTACAAGACCAAGACTACAGTGGCAGTTTATTCAGCCTATTATTTGTTAAATGTACTGACTTCAAAATGTTGTTTCTAAACTGTAGCCATGAAGAAAGGGAAGAGAAGGGTCCCTAGTTCATTTTATGTCTTCGTGAATGAGAAATATTCAAACTGTGCAGATGTTAACATATGGCACTGAATACAAATCTGGCATTAGTGCAAAGGTGACTAATTCTGGCTTGTCATGCAGAGATTAAGATGCTGATAGCCATTTGTCTACTGGAGTGGAAAGCAACTTGTCAGAGTATCATAGTTATTTAGTTGTTTTATTAGTGCACTTTACCTGCAGAAATTAGATGGAATGAAAGCAGGGAAGGTAAATATAGGTCACTCCACAGTATAAGTTTTCAGGTAGTCAGGCAACTTTGAAAGTGGTTACAGATGCAGGATGGCAGATTTAGGCTTGGTGGAGACAAAGACTAAGAAAGGTATATGTGGTATTAAACAGAGTTAATCCCATTGTTGTCACATAGGCCTTTGCATCAATCAATGTGTTTTCCCTCTTCCAAACTGTGTTTATTGGAATAGGTGACAACTGTTGTTTTTTTTCAGCAAAAGGGAAATAAACTAAGACATGAGTACTAGTATTTGAACTGCCCATTTTAGTAGATTTATGTTTTTCTTGTCTGTGCCGCTAACCCTGTGCTTTCACTGCAGAAGCTGGAAATGGCACAGCGTTTCGAACACTGTTGTCTGTAACAAATATAGGTTGTGAAAGGTATATCATTTTAAGAAAATAACTCTGTGTTGATGATGTGGCATTAGACTAGCATGGCTGCAATGCAAAAGTAAAGCACTGCAGTATCATTTCATTAAATTAGATGTATAGACGCATAATGAATTAAGCTGATGTTGTTACATTAATGTGTGAATACTGCTTCAGAGGAATACATTAGTAGTAGTGAGTGAAATATCAACAGTAGTAAGAAGAAGCTCATGTGAGAATATTATACAGCACCAGGAAGATGCACACTATGCATTCCTGATGTGGAAAGTTGTGAGAAAAAATTATAATTCATGTGTCTGCTAATCTTCGTGGCTCAAAATCCAAGTGCATTACACAAAGCCATCAAGACCAGACACTTGTGTACATGTTTATGAGAAACCTTAGAAAGCAGAGTAGAAAATGTATGTGTGTGTGTGTGTTTGAGAGAGAATTTGTGTGCACATGTTTGCATATGTATGTGTATTTGTGTGTGCGTGTGTGTAATAAAAAAAATGCCTCCTGCGATTAGCAAAGGAGGTAGTAAAGACTGGATTAGATCATCTTTGTGAAGTTTACAGTCTAGTGTACCATGGGAATGAAATTATCATGAGCATTATCTAAGCACTCCATGGGAAGTAAGCCGAGCACTCTCTTTAGTAGTGTGGGAGGGGGATGTCAGTATGAAACAATCAGAAAAAATTCTGAGGATATATCTTGCAGTGGCAAGCGCAGTATGAATCTGATAAACAGAATAAGTATGTTAATTATTTCCAATTAAGCAATGTATAAACAGGCATGATCTGCTATGCATGGAATTACAAAAGCATAGTCATATGTAGCCTTTTGTAGGGAGACACTGAGGCATTTTTCATTCTGTCCTATGCCAAGATTGCATTATCAGGTGCAAATATGAATGACTGTATTTTTTTCTTGCTCATCATGATTTTTGTACACCAGTGAAAGCTTACTTTGGTTACATCTACACAGGCTAATATTTAAATGATAAAAACATCATTTTATTCAGCTGCTAGCAGAGCTTTCTGTTAGAGAAGGATATCTGGATCTGAAACTCTTGCAGACTATCCGACTATGCATTTACTTATTTGTAAGCTAAACTGCTTTAGAACTTATCTGTTGACTTACAATTCAGATTTCCTGCTGTCAGTTGTTTTAATTATTTATTTTGGTATTTCAGTTTCTTTGGGAATCTAGTAATTCATTATATTGTTTTAATGTTCAGCCTAGTGTACTGTGCTAAAGGTCAGTTTTGTCATATCTCCAAACTATTTAAAAACTATAAAGACATTTTGCCAGAAGTTAACCCAGATGCCAATAAAAGAAGCATTATGAATTAGTTGGCTTCAATGATTTTGTTCTCAAAAAGCCTAAATCCTGATGAAAAGAAAAATAAAATCAAAACAATTTCATCAAAACGTATGAGGAAGTTAAACATACACACCCAAACATAGCAAGTGGGGTACAGTGAGATTAAAACCCCTACCTATCTAGTCTTACACACTGCAGATCACAGTACTTATCGCACACACCACAGCTTAAGTCTATGCTCACTTTACTTTACCCTACTCAGTTACAACTGTGTACATTTAACCTTTCATCACTTCTACTGGATTCTGACATATTCCACTACTAACATGCTGAAAATATTTTCTCAACTTAAATAAAGCAGGAAATACCTATAACAACCCTGTCCCTATACATAACTTGTATAACAGTGATGTCAGTCCAAGATTCATGCCTTATTTGAGTCATTCTGAAATTACCCAAATTATCCACTTCAGAGTTAAAGAAAAACTGATACCTATCCTAGCACTCAGTGAATGCAAGACAGAGAAAGTTTTCTCGTCAGTTAAATAATATATTCAGAAGCCAGCCAAGATACTTCTGCTAAGCAACAAAATAATTAGTGAAGTATGAATAATAAACTTGAAATTGTTTAAACGTGGTTCATGCAAAACAACTCAGATATGTAAGATGTTGCAGTTGTGTAAGTAAATTTACCATAACAGTAGATGCTCTAATGATTACTGCTGCAGTAGTTGTAGCTGTATGAGTTAACCCTATATCCTGCCAAAGATATAACAGCTGGCCAGCTTCCAAACTTCAAGGCACCTTCCGTGCACCCAAACCATTAGTGAGATTGAGCTGAGCTGAATAAAAAGATAGGTTTGGGCACCAAGCCCTTTCAAGATTTCATGCCAAAAGAGAGAGAAAGGCAGAACCATGAAAGGACAATGTTAGGAAAAACAAAAAATAAGTGTCCACACCCTGGCACAAACAACACATCAAAAACAAAGGGGGTGGAGGGAACATTTACTGCAGCAGTGAAGATTCAAATAACTGTTATGGTATGTTTACTTACACAGCTAAACTATGCTCATCATAGTGATCAGTGCTGCAGTAGCCTTAGCTATATGGGTGGATTACCCTAGCTCACTGCATTTGAGAGGTGGAAGGGGAAAGGTCCAGGAACCCCTGCAGAATGGTACTAGCAAGACCCAGAGAAGGAATCAAGCTTGTAATGCCTTCTAAATGTATGCATAGATGACTGCATTACTGCTTCTATAATACTTCTACAATCTATCCCTTTCCAAAAAGCCAAGGCCATGGTAGAATGGGCCTTTGACCCTGGCTGGAATAGTTTTGTTGTGGTATAACAAAAGATAATTGCCTGAGACAATTATTTGGAAAATCTGTTTTGACACAGGTTGTACTTTCTTCTTACCTTCACAAGAAATGAACAACTAATTCAAAGCTCTGAAAGGTTTAGTTTGGTCAAGGGAGTACCTGTGTGGATATCCAAGATATGGAGTATCCTTCCTCACTCATTTATTGGATCAGGAAAGAAATGGGAAGAGGGATAGTTTGGCTTAAAGTAAACTTGGATCAACGTTAGGCATAAAAGGATTAATTCTTAAACCCTGTCTCTGTGGAAATGGGATAGGTTTGATTCACCATAAGAACATGCAACTCAGATATGCTTCTTGCAGAGATCAGAAAAATCAGTAAACTATTTTCCATATTAAGAGCCTGAAGTCAGTCAGATTTGTTGGTTCAAATGGTGCAGGTGTTAGCTTCACTACCATAAAAGTAAGATCCCAAGGAGGGGCCATCAGGTTCCTTGGAGGCCTCCCATTCAAAACCAGTTTTACATGAGAATGCATTGAAAGAGGAGGCTCCATAGGCAGACACAATCTAAATGACCGGTAAATGATCACTGATGGAGGAATAAGAAAGGCCATAGGATAGTAACTCACACAAATAATGTAAAACCAGAAAACAACTAGCCTTGAATGGGTGCTGGTTATGTTATTGGCACCAACTAGAAAACATTTTCTATTTGCTAATAGATAATTTTCTAATAGCTGGCTTTCTTGCCTATCATGTAGACAGTCAGTTGAAGTCAAATGGAGTGAGACTGTATCAGACACCCTTGATCTTTTGTGCATACATCCATTCTGTTAAGAAGCTTATGGTATTTGCTCCTGGCCATTTCCAAAAAGAGGAAGAACCACTGCTGTCTGGGCCAGAAGGAAATGACCACAATGATCTTGTGAGGTTCCTTCTGAATCTGCAGAAGTTCTCTGGTTATCAGAGGAAAGAGGTGCAAAAGCATACAGGAATATTTCTGTTCATGGAAAGGAAAAGGCATCTGTCTTCCAGGCCTTCTTGGACTGAGTCCTTGAGCAGAATCTTGCCAGCTGATTGGTCAAAGAGGAGTCAGATAGGCATACTTGAGGGATATGCCTACTTGAGGAACTCACCAAGAATGGATCAAAGCTTCAAAGATGCCCTGATCTAGTCTGCATTGTGAAAGTCTGCCCTGGTCCTGCTCAGCTTGTCTGCTACACAGTTTTGCTCTGATGGAATGCAGGATGACATTAGAGTAAGATTGTGCTGCAAAGCTATATCCCAAGCTAGCACAGCTAGTCTGCACAGTGAGTATAACCTGGTTCTCCCTTTGCTTGTGGAAGTATTGTCTATGGCAATGTCTGTAGCAACTTGAAGAGGTCCCTGGGGCCAAAGATGATTCAGATAGTGAAGTTCCTTGACCAGATCAAGCATCTGTTTAATATTTATGTGTTTGCATTTGTTCTTGATGTCCCACACACCTTGCACTTTAATCCCTCCTACAACTGCTTTCTATACAGAGTCTGAGGCATCTGTGGAGACTGACTGCTTTGTAGCAGGGAGGGAGAAGGGGAGACCTGGGTTTAAGGAAATTTGCTGACTCAACTAAGTAATTTATTTTCTGACACACCCCATCACTGGGATTTTAAAAGATACAAGATGTTGGTGCTGGGACCAAAGGGACTTAAGAAACCATTGTATCTTTTTCATGTGGAGTCTTTCCAGGGGAATCATGAGAATCATAGATGCCTTGAGACCCAAAATCCTGAGGTATTCCCTTGCAGTGACTAAAGTCTAAGTGGAAAACATTAGAAGTAGATCTAGATATAGATATATTTTTTCCTGTGAGAGAAAAGCTCTTTGAACTGAGTTGTCAAGCTGACATCCCAGAAACACAATTCTGTGTTAACTGGTTGAAAAAGACTTGTGAATGTTCTCCTGCAATCCCAACTTATGTAAGACATCTGTCTCCCAAGTGAGACATTCTTGACACTTTGAAGAAAGACTCTGCAAAGATAAGAAATTGTCTAAATATGGAAAAAATATGGATACCCTGTAGCCTGCAATGAGCTATAACTGGAGCTAGACACTTTGTGAACACTCTTCATGCAGAGAGCTGATAATGTGATCCTAGACACACAAAACCTTATGAAATGCCTAGAGTTTGGATGAATAGGGATGTGATAATAAGCATCTTTTAAATCTGGTATTACCAGGAAACTTAAATGAGGAAGAAAAGGTAACAGTTTGTGAAGGGACATCATTTTGAACTTGAAACTCTATATTTGTCCCATCATCTTCCTGTCAAGATTCAGAATCTTGAATCTCTTCAGGAAAGTAGGAACCCACTTTCTTTTACCAGAAACCACATTATAAGAATGATCAATAGCCTGAATTAAACCCTGAGGCAGTCCCAGTAAACTACTCCTGTCTAAGGAAATTTGAGGAGTAGATAGTTTACCTTTCTGTTTCTTTTTGACTGGAGAAATTGGACAAACAGTGTTATTAATGGTAGCAACAGCTTCCCTAGGAATGGGCACAGCATTCTTACTAAACTGGGAAGCCTTCCCTGTTCCCTCTCAGAAACAACAACAGTGGCTCTCTGTTGCCCACTGAGGGGGCCCCAGCAGCTGCAGAGGATGTGGCTAACCCCTGGTTCATAGTTGCTATAGGTGCTACTCTGGACTGATCTGAGGTGAAATATTAGTGGTCTGAGGAACAAGCTATGGCCACAGTCACCTATTTGTGGCTAAGGCAAATTGTTAGCCTGCTGTGGAGAAAAGAACTATTTGCTTAACTTTTTCTTTTTGTGTCTGGGAGAACCATGGGACTTTTGGTTTGGTCCATGGTCAAGCTGAAAATGATGCCTCTTTCCCTGTGAAAACAAGGCAGCAAAAGCCAATAAATATTTAAAGCCCTTAAAAGTTGCTTTTTTCACCCAAAACACAGTAAAAACACTTTAAAACACTTTGCCAGCCACAGAAAATAGGACAAAAAAAATCTCTACAGAAAAATTTGTTTTGAATTGCTTTAAATAACGTTTAAGATGATAGGAAAAAGTGTGCTCCTGTTTAAAAATTACAGTTAAGCTTAGTGACAGCCAGAACATAAACTGCTAGCTTTCAAATAACTTTCCTAAACAGGGACATACTAGAAAGCAACAATGTTTTAATGTGGAAGGTTTCTTCCCAAAGGGAACATCTTTACCCTGAAAGGGAACAGTTCAGGTCGGGCATTGATCCTCAAAAGCCCTTGAGTTGACTAATGGTTTGGGCATAATGAAAGTTCCTTGAAGCTTTGGAAGCTGTCTTGATCTTGCATCCTTGTCAGGATATAACCCATATAGCTAAGGCTATTACAGCAGTGATCAATATGATGAACATCTTGTCTAAATGCTACTCACCCTATAACACCTCTACCAGTGTTATCCTGTCACATTTGATATAAAAATTTTCTGATAGTTACATGTATTTAGACAGCATTAAAACCTTTTTCTTCTTTGCAGAATAATAGAGACCCCCAAATGACTTCTTTGTAAGATTCATTTCAGAAATTCCACTAAAAACAGCATATATTAAACTGCATAATATTTTACAACTACTTTCTGTTCTTATTTGACTCAGCATTGTTCATGGAACTGATTTTGTATTAGGCATGGTACTCACAAACATTGTTGCTCTCTCTAAACAATGTATCATAGTCTCCATTACAGTTAGTGACCATTCTCCAGTCCTATATGTCTAATCATTAAAAACGAAGTAGAACTCAATCAGCTATTATTAAAGGGCCACGTGTTGAACACATTCATGGCCTATATATTGAATAAGATATTACCAATGGTGATTGAAGCCCCTTATTTTTTATGAAGGATGCAGATAACACCCTTCTGTGGTGTTTTGTATGTTGCTTAACATTCAAAGCAGTCTGCATCCTGTAACAAACCATAGAGTCAGAGGAAAAGTGCCTCTAGCGGACTTCATGCACAACATATTTTTGTTTCCCCAAGCAATTTGTCAATGTGCCTTATGTGGAAAGCAATTACATTCTTAGACACGATAACAGTTTCCTTAAACTATAAAGTATTGCCTGAATTACTGTGAAAATATCAGTTTTCATTGAAATAAGCCAGCCAAGTTTCTAAGTGCTCTACTTTTCTACTGGACAGAAAGTAAATCAGCACAATATGTCCAGACCTAATAGTAAGCTGATATCTCCCCATTTGCTAATGTTAATATAAATTCACTAAAGGATTTTTTTTCTGAAGTAAAATGTAGTTTTGCTTGTCTGCACTTGCCAAATTAAACTCACCTTTAATGTCATATTTCCTGGGTAAATACTATTCTTTAACTATTTATAGACATTCAGTGTTATCCTTTTTTTACCCCCTCCCCTCCACCCAAAACAAATCCCTCTTCTGTTTTTACATTGTTTCCAAAAAAAACAGGTAGGTCATCATTTATTTATTTATTTAATTAATTGACATTTGTTGACTGGGTCATTCTGATTGGGCAGAAGCCCCTTTTCATCGGAGACCCAAGGAGAAAAGCTCCAAATGCATAGTATAAAAATTAACAACACAAAATAGTGGTAGTAACATTCAATGTTGTTGTTGTGTCTTTCGGCTTTTCCCGGTTAGGGGTCGCCACAGTAGAACTCCGGTCCGCTAATGATTGGTAGTTGATTTTTACATGCCGAGTTACCAGCCCTGATGCACAACCTTCAACGAAGGTATGCCCATTCATGTATGTCTCCACGCAGAAGATGCTCTAGCTGAGAATCGAACCGGACAGCGTCTTACTGTGAGGCGACAACGCTACTGCAGCACCACCACATTCAATATAAGTATAAATATATGGTTTTCTACTTTACTTAGTCAGAAATAGAAATATAATACACTATAACAGTAATCACAATACAGTTTCATCATATGCATAGTCACAGTACTATTTCTTACAGATGCAAGGCAAGTGGTAATAGAATAATAGGAAGGGAAATGATATTTAAAGCAGAGGAAAGAGATACATTAAGTAGGTCAATGCAGGAGCAAGTCCTAGAGTTTAATAGAATGTCTTTTAATGTTTTTTAAAACAGTTTGTGATGGAGATCGATATTAAATATGGGGCAATTTATTCCAAGCAGTGGCAACAGAGTGATTATAGAGAAGTTTTCCAATATTTTTATTGGGTTTATAGATCTGCAGGAGGTGTTGTTCTGAGCTGCGGAGTGTACAGTTAGGTATGTAAGGAGAGATGAGAGTTGATAGAGCAGGATAGATCATATCGTTAAACCTTTTGCATGCATTCACAGTTTTTTATCTCAGAAATTATAACATCAGCCAGGGAATCAGCTGTTATATTTCTACTACCTAAAGTAATGATCGCTTGTATTTTTTTCTTTCAAAAATAAAAATCCGTGGTACCCTCGAAGTCTCAGAAAACCCAGAACACAGCCTATACTGGGTCAAAAACAAACCAAGCAGAAACTTAAATTTCTGCTTGGTTTGTATTTTTTCCTTCAGTCCAATCACAAGTATCAGTTGCTAGAAAGAAATTTATGGGAAAAATATTATATCATTTCACACCAGAGTAAACTGACAAAATGTAGCTGCTGTAAGCTGCACTGTTGAGAATAAAATAATGAACTGAACAAGAGTAAAAACAGCAAAATACTTAATTAAAATTACTAAAATAACCTCGTACTACCTTG
This sequence comes from Protopterus annectens, assembly GCF_019279795.1. NCBI lineage: Eukaryota > Metazoa > Chordata > Ceratodontiformes > Protopteridae > Protopterus > Protopterus annectens. Next base: position 98,950,573 of record NC_056740.1, read on the forward strand.
ACGTGTCTTCTAAGGGAGCTGAAAGAGTGAAAGAAAAATCAAATCATATATGAAGTACAAGCAATCAACCGATCACAAGCTTAATTAAAAAAGTTCTGTAATTAAGAATTTCCAATCTGATTACTGACTTTTAAGCCCCTGGGTTTGAATCCATTATGATTCCTTATACTACAAAGGCAAATCCATCGGTTTACCACCTCTACCAGCAGGTGAAGTCTGTTCAGAGCACATGCCTTTTATAAAGATATTCTTTGAACCAGCAAAAGTGTTGAGCAACAAGACCTTTAAATGTATCACATCCTGTACATCTAATGTGTTCTTTAAAACAGTGTTTTTTTCACCAATATAAAGTGCTTGCAAGCATACAAAATAACATACTTTAGGAATTACATGTATGTTAGCCACTAGAGACTACATATAGATTATTAGTATGATTTATACTAGAAACGTGAGTATAGAATTGCTTCTTACAAGTAAAAGCACTCATATTCATTTTTAGATCTGTATGCAAGTCTATCAGAATGCCTTAAGTACCTCTGTATTAAACAATCAGAAAAAACAGCTACAAACATATATAAAATCTTACACCTATATGGTGAAATGATATCCTGCAGTAAATGTTAGGAGTTTAAAAAATAGAACAATTGCTGATGTAATAAATGATGGTCATTAACAACATGTGTAGCTTGATTATTCACAGTAGTCCTTCCAGACTGCTAGATATCATATTAATACTTAAAATCATCTATCTATCTATCTATCTATCTATCTATCTATCTATCTATCTATCTATCTATCTATCTATCTATCTATCAATCAGCAACATCACAATTAGAATAGCCTACAGCTATGAGACATTTAACAAAATGAGTTACCTCAGTTAAAATCAGTTCAACTGCTTCTTTAAATTTCTTGGATGGCCATTTGTACCATGAAAGCAACTTGCATGTCTGCAGAACTTTTTATATGATGATGTAGCCATTTTGAAATTCATTATAAGCAATGGTAAAAGTATATTTTGAATTTGTATTTCCAACATCTCAAAGGTCAATTCCAAGCAAAACATTCTGCAGTGTATGCTTTACCTATGCTAATGTAAGTCACTGTACTATGAGTTATGCCTCTTCATTTTCGTTTATATTGTAAAGCCTAACTTCAAGCTCTGAAAAACAGAAAAACAAGTGTTTTGTAGGGCATAATCTCCCTGCACTTCCTCATGGAGGGTGCCCTCTGTACTCTCTTACTTATATACGTATACTGAAATTATGTTTGCACAGAACATTGTCTGGGAGTTACTGCAAAAAGACTAAAGCTCTGAGCTGTTAATGAGCCACTTTCTGTGCACAGAGTACAGTTTTATTCCTTACACTACTATGTGACTCTGAACAAGTCATTTAATAAGGTAGAACTCCTGTGTCATTAATCACCATAGAACATATGCTTACCTGGTCAACAAATATGTGCAAAAAATAAAATAGGAAGGTGAAAAAAATGAAAGTAATATTCATTTGATCAACAAAATCATGACAATACATATTTTCCACTTCAAAGAAGATCATAAGCTTCTAAGCCTTGTCTTTCAAATATAGAGCTATAAAAGCTGGTTAATAGAAGTTAGAGCCCAGCATGTATCATTTTCCCAAACAATGTCTTGCACACTCTGCAAAAGGTGCTTAAAATCTGTTATACCAGGTAAAATGAGGTTTGCATACTTAGCTACACAGCTATTAATAACCCAGACCACTCATTGTAAGGGTTTTTCAGAGGGCGTTCTAGAATCCTGCCACATTTTCATGAGTCAGAAAATTTGGAGTATGAAGATGCTGTCATTTTAAGTATTTAACCATCTCCTTAGAAAAATATATAAAGTAAAAACACCCCTTTCAAGTCTCCAGCTATGCTTATAAATCTGTATAAGTCTTGCAGTAATCTTTTGAGGATACCCTGTGATATATCTGTGTATCAATCAGATGGGTGAACATATTTCCATGCACTAGGCAACATTTAGAGTGATTTTTAATCTCCTTATTTAATGGCTTGATAAAAATACTAGGACTATATGTAAGTTCATAAGAAGCAACCATTCATGTTTGTTCATTTGCTTGTTTGTTTAACACTTGTTGACTGTATAACTGGTCTGAAGACATTTTTCAGGCAGGACCAAGACACAAGGCATACATGTATCACAACAGTACAAGTACTATATAGTGTGATAACATATGCTATAACCTAGATCATTTATAAAAATAATGATATTCCTTTGCACATCCTGTGATTTAGCAGATTTACTAATCCTCCCAGCAAGATATAATACAGTTAACAGTGTAATACAATTTTATGTTTCTTTGACATAAACTAAGCAGACATGTAGTACATTTCAGTAAGTGTACAGCATTATATAACAGGTGCAAAAGTAATACCTCATGATAATCTTTGACAGAGCAACTAACAGTAGTTTCCATTATAGTAACAGTACAGTAATTTATGTGGTTATCATATATATGAGATCTCTAGTAAGAGTTAAACGTTCTGATATATACTTTGTATAGCTATAATGTATGGAACTGTGAAAACTGTCTCATCAACATTCAAAGAAAAATGAAAAGTTGCTAACTCTCATCAGTACAACAAAATGATATAACCCATACACATTCAGGACTGTAAAAAGTCAACATGAGTCCTATGCAGACAAAGAATATTTACATAATCAGAAATGTCAGTACTAGAAATACTGGCCACAGTAATTTGAGAATTGTCATTCAATGAGGACCCAAAGTCAAAAAGATCAGATAGATCACAGTTGAAGATAACAATATAAGGGCCTATTGGAATGCGGACTCCAGGTTCTGTGAATAGAGTAACCGCCCCATCCATATATTTAAAGTTAAAAACAACAACAAAAAAAACAAAACAACATTATGGACTCACTTTTTCATATATGTAAAGATAGCTTGTTCTTTAAGAAAATCTTAAGAGTGTAAAATGTATTTGGAACTTAATGTTGTTCTGCATTCTGATTTGAATATATCTAAGAACCTCAGTGAAGTTGTAGAGCAAATACCTTCCTATTTTGTTATTTATAAAGCACTGACCTTGGAAACCCAGGTTTCTACTCGTAGCACCCTGTTGTTAGAAATAAAACTTATCCTTCATATTACCACCAGTCAACTTGCCATTCATTATTTAGCTGTTAAAAGCCATATTAGTACTATTATAGCATGCTGAAGGAGAAAGATCAGAATAGCCTTTTGAGAACTTCTTGTTTTTACTCCTTTTCTTTCCATTAAATAACAGTGTTTTCCTCAACACTGCAAAAAGCAGTCTCAGAAATAAATATATAATTTAATCAGCTCCATTTACTGCTGCTAACTTCATATACTTCTCACAGATGATTTCTAGAAAGGTACTATATTTTAGACCTAGAATGATCTTTTGGTTTCGCTGATCATTACCTACTAGTCCAAAAGCTTTGCACCCTTGATTTCTCAACAGACTTACAATCTTGCTATTGTTCTCTACACTCTGAACTGTAGAAATCAAGTAAAGAATATAATTGCATATAAATGTATATGTCATTTTTCTTTTATAGTGTCCTGTACTGTGCTTTTAACAGTCTGCTTACCTTCAGTCTTGATGAGATTGGCCATTCAAACGTTTGCCAAATCTTTGCCTTCCCTGTAACTGATCCCTTATAAAACTGTATCACAGCTGTTACATTCTGTAACTGTATACTGGAATATACTTCATTCTTAAACAAAAACTGCATATTCCTTTTCTTTTCATTAAATAACAGTGTTTTCCTCAACACTGCAAAAAGCAGTCTCAGAAATAAATATATCATTTAATCAGCTCCATTTACTGCTGCTAACTTCATATACTTCTCACAGATGATTTCTAGAAAGGTACTATATTTTAGACCTAGAATGATCTTTTGGTTTCGCTGATCATTACCTACTAGTCCAAAAGCTTTGCACCCTTGATTTCTCAACAGACTTACAATCTTGCTATTGTTCTCTACACTCTGAACTGTAGAAATCAAGTAAAGAATATAATTGCATATAAATGTATATGTCATTTTTCTTTTATAGTGTCCTGTACTGTGCTTTTAACAGTCTGCTTACCTTCAGTCTTGATGAGATTGGCCATTCAAACGTTTGCCAAATCTTTGCCTTCCCTGTAACTGATCCCTTATAAAACTGTATCACAGCTGTTACATTCTGTAACTGTATACTGGAATATACTTCATTCTTAAACAAAAACTGCATATTCCTAAATTAGAATTTACATTAAGTATTGTATAGAATTCTCACTAAATATTATACATCTTTGGTCTTCTTCTTGTTAAGAGACTCGTCTTTCAAAAGTAATATTTTAACATGTTTGATTTCTCTTTTTTGCCCACTCTAATTTTCATGCAGGCAGTGAACCCCCAAAGAACCATATGTTCTGCATGTTTGGTATGCCAATTTACTTAGGGAAACTTTGTTTTACAAATTAATGCCTCTCTACACTACCTTCTAATATGGACTGTACAGCTTACAGTCTACCCCCAAAGTACAATCACACACTGTTGATGGCAGTAAGCATTTGGTACCCCTCCCATCTGTGCTGGTTGTATTTTATCTAAATATTCAGCAACCTAAGAATATGCTATATGTTCCATATGCTTAGCCAGCAGTCATAGATTGGCGATAGATTGGTCCATAGCTTTGCACCATCTGTGGAGTGAACTTTTTGACGGTAGAATTCACCGCATGATTGATTGTGGGAACAAAGTCCGTGGTGAAAGACAGTGTAAAAAGGTGAGCTAAGTAACAAGCAATGATGTGACAGGTCAATTTACAATATAAAAAAAATGCATATACACTTGGCTGACTACATTTTGGGTCTCTTTTCTCTGGTAATCTCCTCTCAGTTTTAGCAAAGGACCTCCAAAAGTGAAAGATAGGCCCAAGGATTATCTAGCTGGGCATCCCACAGAACTTATTGCTGGGCCTAATGATAACTTGGCTTCTACATTGCTAACTTGTACTTTATAAAATGGATAATTTTAAAGATGTGGTTAAGAACATCCATCAAAGTAATACCATGTTTTACAGTACAAACTTTACAACACCGATTCAATATTACTTATCGATATTTCTTACAATTAACCCACATTCTCACCTTAGAACCTGTTATGTCCTTGATTACCATCCCAAGGGATTTTTGATGATTCATCACAACCTTTTATTTATTTTCATGTATGCTTATCTTTAGTAGAGTCAGTTGATATAGTCGCTTGCATCCCTTCCACAAGTTTCTAAATCTTAACAGAAAATTGTATATACTTTTTCTCCCTTTATTTCTGAAAGGGTTTATCTCTGTCCCATAAATCAGACTTAATGGTGTCAGTAAACCATGGGCAGGATACTGTTTTAGTGTTCTGCATTTCTGGGAGAGGAGTCTTTCATGAATGTGGACAAATAAGTCTAGACACCTTTTCTGAGCTGCATTTGCATCAAATTCCTTATGATCATTTCTCAGTTAAGTGGTTTCCATCTTCTATGAACATGATTCACCATAACAGATATGAAAGATTGCCTTTTATAACTTAAATAATCATTACTAGGCAGTACTGTCTTGGGGAGTTCAATGATGCTTTAAACTTGGTACATCTATAAGTCACAAACTAGGTCTAGAACAATGGCATTGTATCTGGTGTGGTCTTTCACTTATCAAGTAAGATTACAATATGATATACTTATTTCTAGACTTTTCCCTTCCGGCTGAAATATTACAACAGGTTGAATGCTGACTTGAGGGACCCCTTCGATACCCTGGTTCAAATATAAGAATGGAACTGGGGGATGTGAGTGTAAAAAAAAAATAGCTTAGGATTGCTTCCTACAGCAAATAGTTGAGTAACAAGTCAATTATGAGCATCATCAGTTATGGATGTATTTTTGGAAAGGACCTAAAATTTGTTTTACCAATTAGTAGTGATATACTCTCTTTCTCCACCCTGGCATGTTATCATTAATTATATGATTCTTCTGTGCTACTGGTGTAGACAAGCATATTCACCTTTCAGACAGCTCTAGGTGATAGTTAGCCTTTCTAGGTTAATCTGTGATACACTTTTATCCAATAGAGTAAGCATTTGCAGTTCATGAGGAAATCTGTGATTTTTAGAGATGGTGCTTGTTATAATATTGGTTGAATTGTTTCTATTTATAAAGTTACTTACTGACAGTAAGGAGTGATCCGGAATTGGAATTCAGATCTGTAGTATAATAATGCTGAACTTAAGAAGGTACTCTATCTTCTAGTACTTCCTGAGTACTTTAAGAGAATGTGCATTGAAGTGGAGTAAAAAATACTGTGGTTAACTGCCTGTTTGAGGAACTTACCAATATCTTCAGCCACTTAACCCAACACAAATTATAACCTGTCTGTTTCGAAGCATTACTTTAATTTGCATTAATAGCAACACTTGTATGAATATAGAACAGGGCAATGTTTATGATGATGATGAAGATTAAGAGAATGTCTAAATTCCTTCATTAAGAGAGGCCAGAACTTTTTAGAAGATGAATGCAACTATACCGCTAGGTAGATCTCCCATCAAACAGGATGCAAATGAAGAAAACAACAATGGAAGATCTAGCCATGATGACACTCAATGAAGAATTCTCGAACACCAAATGAAATCCAAAACAGGTTTAACGGTTCACAACATGTAGAAATAGATGAGCGCTTTCGCGTAGTGTATCCTACGCTTCATCAGATGAGGCCAGAACTTCTAAGAGTTTATTTTGACTGTTATTGTGGTTGTTTTAGTCTAAGTAGGAGTGGCAAATAATACCAGGAAGTGTTTCACTGGCACCCATGAAAATGGAATGCAGGTTTGATGGAAAGAGTTCCATGAGTTGGAGTTATTACCCTCATGGGGTAAAGAGAAACACTAAGCTTACTCCTTTAAATTGCTGCCGTAAAGTAGTTGAGATATGAGAGCTTATTTAGTTTTAGAAATTAGTGCTCATTTCCCTAAGTTCATCATTTATCTTAAATAAAAATAGAGGGGCAAGAGTATGTGCAATTGATTATATCAGAATATTTTAAAGATTTAAGTATAATACTTCTGATATCAGGGAGAATATATCTCATGTAAATGGCACTGGTTGTCGGTAGTGAAAGAATGCTTGCAGTCAGGTTGCTTCTGTGTCCTAAAAGAGAAGTGAGGAATGCTAGGAATAAGAATGACATGGAAGGAAAATTTGGTGAATGTAATGGATGAGGTGATTCCCGTTTGTCCTGTATGACCACTCCCCCAATAACAATACCAGGAAAATAATGCCAGTGCAATCTGTTTATTAGGACTTCAAATAAACTTGTACATTATAAAAATCAATAATATTGCAACCAGAAAAACTTTATCCCTGAATATTATAAATCAAACTGAAACCTCAGCTGCAGGTCAGTTCTAAGCCAACAGGTGTTCTAGACTTTCCTACTGGTCAGCTGGTCCAACCCCCAGATATGAGCTGCATTTCTCCAGTGCCTCCTTAGCATGCATGACTATCAAAGCAGTACAGAGCTGTAGACTGCTCTCTCACCTCAAGAAACATTCTGATCACATATCCATTAAAGCACAGTGGAGTGAAAAGGGGGAAAGGCCACCCCAAGACCACCACTCAACTGAGTAAGAGAGGAGGTGGTGTTGAGCCATATAGCTCATCTGCTGATATGTCAGTACACCCCTCTAGGACTGGATTAAATACCACTAAAAAGGAGAGGTAATATACCTGCTTTCTGATACATAGCCTTGGGGAAAAAATATCTGTGGCATGAATTGCATTTGTCCCTCAAGACCAGTCCACCTATATAACTAATGCTCATACCTCCTCTCACTATGCCATACTCACCAATAGCCACTACTCTTCTCCCATATCACCCTCCCTCTTCTGTAGTACTGACTTCACTCTACCCCCCAAAAAATGACCTTCAATGACCTCTTTTTATTACAAGATCAAACAGAAATTATTCTCACCCTACCCCATTAAATCATTTTTCCACTACCCTTGTAACATCCTTCAACTTTCAGGTGACATTCACCCCAAGCTTGGCCCACATTTTAACTTTTCTACTCCTACACAATGCAAACAGTCTTGCAAGTTTTTAACTCCATTCCTAAACATATCTCCTTTTACTGTATCAACATCCACAGCATTCTTAACAAAATAACTGAATTCCGGATATCTCAATAGTCCCCCTCAATACTTCTCCAGCATAGTAACTCTCTCTGAAACATGGCTCAAACCACATAACTCAGACAATGAATTTCTCCCCTGGTTATAATATTCTATACCTTGATAGAACTCATAAAAAAGGTGGAGGATTGGCCATTTATGTACTCGGACCTCCTAACCTTATTCCCCAACCAACCTTCTCCCCTCTTTTCACACACCAGAGCACACTATTGCCAATTGCAACTTAACCATAAAACCCTAATTATAGTAGCCATTTACATACCCCCTGGAGAGAGCATACCCTTATTAGAACAAATACACTGGATGTATGATAATATAGCTAATGAAACTGTAATACTAGGCGATGTGAACATCCGCTGGATTCCCCTCATCTCTAACTACCCTACCTCCAGCATAAACCTGTATGGTTACATACAGCTTATATCTTCTCCCACTTTTCTTCATAAACCCACTAATAACAGTTCTATCCTTGACTGGATTCTTGTTTCCAAACCTAAACTCTATGACCACCCAGAATTCCCACCAGACTCCATTAGTGACCACTCCCCTATATGAGTCCTAAGAATCTCCTCCCATCTCTCTAGACCTCATAAATTTAAAGAACTCTGAAGGCTAACCAACTTCAACTCTGATACATTTAATAATTCTCTCTCCACTACAGACTGGTCCTTCCTTACACCCCTACCTCTAGATGATGCTGTTCTCTAGTTCAACTCCATCTTGCTAAACACACTAGACTCCCTTGCCCCTCCCAAAACTGTCAGGGTGAAATCACTGTGAACCCCATGACTCACCAACTCTACTCAGTCTCTTAACAGAGATTTTGCCTGGAAACTCTGGACTAAGACCAAATCTCTTACACACTTTTAAAAATATAGGAAACTCCAAAATGTAACCAAAAACAGATACACATCAGTAAAAAGAACTTCAACCTTTCACCCCAAACTACAGAACCCAGAAACCCTAAAAAGTTCTGGAATATCATCAACCAAATGCTCCACCCAGCAAATCCCTCAGCTCCCAACTCTACCCCCAGTAACATACCCCACAGAACTGCATATATTTTCAATTCATACTTCATAGATACCATCGGCAAACTTGTTCTAAGTTCTCACCCTACCTACCCTACACCTCCCATCACCCCTACTATAAAACAGCCCATTCTCACTAAATCCTGTTCCTACTTCAAAAAACTTCTTCTGAAACTTAAACCATGTTCCCCATCAGCTGACAACCTGCCATCTGTCTTCTTAAAGGCTGTTGCTAACTCCATAGCATATCTTGTCTCCATCCTCAGTAACCACTCAATCAGTGAATTCATTGTCCCTACTCTCTGGAAAAAAATTCTACACCATACCTATCCACAAAGGTATAAATTCTGTAGAGCTTTATAATTATCAGCCCATTGCTATACTCTCTCCCCTCTACAAAATTCGTGAGCACTGTGATTATAAACAAATCCCAGTTTATCTCACTCAAGAAAATCTGATCACTGCTACTTAGTACAGCTTCCGCTCCCACCACAGCACCACTACTGCACTTATTTTTAACTCCATCCCCTAGCCATAGACAATAATAAACTAGTGTCCTGCCTCTTCTTAGATCTTTCCAAAGCCTTCTACACTGTCTTTCACGCCATCCTCCTCTCCAAACTCTCTGAACTTAACCTCTCTTCGGCTACTATCTTCTGGTTTAACAGCTACCTCACTGACAGACAGCAATCTGTAAAATGGCTCTGTGCTCTATCTCCTTTTCTCCCCATCAAAATTGGCATCTCACAAGGCTCTGTTTTAGGCCCCCACCTTTTTAACATCTCTACTAACCAACTTCACACATTTTGTCCCCAGCCTTCCCCCATACAATATACAGATGACTCCACAATCATCTCTATTGCTGACAACCCCACTGACCTGCTAAGCCTGGCACAAACATCTTTTAACTCACTGAGACATGGCTTAATAACAACTGACTCATACTTAACCCCAAAAAGACAACTTATTCTCTTCCTCACTAAATCACTTTATCATCTTAATTCCTCATTTACCATCTCTTCCCTTAACAACACTACCATAATAGCTGAAACCCACATTAAACTTCATGGAGTAATTATAGACAACCAACTTAATTTTTTTTCCCCTCAAATATTTTTTTTTTTATTTTCAATTAAAATAGCATTTACATAATATTTTAAATATCATTTTAAACAACTATATACAATATTTACAATAGCCTGACTTTCAGTTATATACACTGTAGGTTATTAAATATAGAATTAACAGATCAGTGATCAGAGATACAATATTAATTATTGCAGAGTGTCCAACAAAGATATAACTTTCTTCCAAGGATTATTTACCAATGGCTTGGGATAGATTTGTAGTTCTTTGGTTTTTATTTCCATCAATGCAGTTGCCTTCAGTAAAGTGTAGAATTCTTCCAAAGTCGGGTGTATTTGAATTCCACCTTCTGGTTACACATTTCCTAGATATAGCAAGTATTGTCCATAACAATTACATATTTGTCTTATTCAGGTAGGGACCTTCATTTACATTTAGTATAATCAATACTTTAGTTAAGGTAAAGGATTCATTAAATAAAGCTTGTAAAAAATGATTAATTCCATTCCAATATGATTTAATTCTATTACATTCATAAAAATATGAATCCAGTGTGGTTTATTTGACTTTTCACACCTCCAGCAAAAACCATTTGTAGTAGTACTGATCTTTTTAATTCTATCTGGTGTTAAAAATGCTCTATGTAAGTATTTCCAGTTAAATATTTTCCAGTACTGTGTGTTATTGGTGTAATTAACTGATAGTATGATGTTAGTTTTAATTTCTTCTGTTAACTGCAATGACTGACCTTTTGTTAAGAACTGCCAGTATGATGGTTTGGGAATTGTTTTATATGTTATTAACTCTTTATATAGATTTGAAGTGGAATTTTTCTTTTCACAACTATTATATATAAATTCATACAGAAAATTTATTAGATTTGGAATATCTTTAAATGAGGAATTATTAATTAATCTGCATAAATCTTGAGTGTACATTAGAATGCTTTGTAAGGTTAACCAGTCCTGTGTTGGAATATTGTAAGCAGTTTTTGTCATATGTATATCTAAAACATTTAATTTATTTACACATTGAAACCAGCATAAGAATCCATTTTGTTCCCAGGAGGTTATTGTTTCCCTATATATTTTGTGAGGAAAGTTCTTAGTGATGGTAAATGGGTTAAAATTTCAAACCAAAATTTTAGATCTATGTTTGCATTGATAAGTTTCCTAAAGGAATTGTTGTAATGATTAGTCAGTGTTGTTTTAGAAGGTTTTGTTATATTATATTGTATAGTTATGCATAGTATGTACCAGGGTTTGTTTGATTCGTCTACTATTAAACATTTTTTAACAGATTAAATTCATTTGTTAATATAGCTGTTGTTAATTCTTTCCAGTTGGCAAAATAATTTGGGTTTATGCAGTCTATTGTAGTTTTAAGCACAGATGCTTTTATATATGTTTCTATTTCTGGGAAGTTCAATCCTCCTTGTTTCCAGGGTCTAATGGGATGAGTTGGAGCTACTCTATTCTTTTTGGGATACCATAAACATTTTATTAAACATGAGTTTATTCTGTTAAGAATGTATCTTTCAGGAATTAACTGTATTGCTAATGCTACATATAGTATTTCTGGCAATAAGACCATTTTTATTAATTTCAATCTGTCTTCAAAAGTTAATATAGTTTTGTTCCACTTTTCTATATATATTTTTATTGCTTCAATAATGTTTTTATAATTTATTAATATTGTTTTGTTTATATTTTTGCATAACACTATTCCTAAATAATTTAGCATAAGTTCTTGTTTTCATGTGATGGATTTATCTGTAACTTGTAGTTCTTTTTTCTTATTTAAAAATAGAAATTTTGATTTTGATCTATTAAAGTATAGACCTGAAATCTTATAAAATTTCTCCATTACTTCTTCTAGCTCTCCTAATGACTCTCTGGAGTGTGATAGGGTTAATAAAATATCATTAGCAAAAAGCATTATTTAAGATATGTACTGGTCATAGACTTCTATTCATTTTATTCTTGGATTATTGTATATTATTTCTGCAAGTATTTTTATAGCCAAAGCAAATAAAATATGAGAAAGGGGGCATCCGTGTTTAGTACCTTTCATTATATGGATAGACTCTGAGGTGAAAGGACCTAATTTAATGTAGGCTAAGTTATTAATATATATGTTTTTTAGTAATAAGATGAAGGGAGGAGGAAGTTATGGGAAAGAGTAGTGGAAGCTTGGTTAAGAAGGGATGTGCTGATTAGTGATCAGCAGTATGGTTTCCTGCCAGGAAAGAGCAATACAGATACGATGTTTGCTCTGAGAGTGTTGATGGAGAAGTACAGAGAAGGTCAGAAGGAGTTGCATTGTGTTTTTGTACACTTAGAGAAAGCATATGACAGGGTGCCTAGAGAGGAGTTGTGGTATTGTATGAGGAAGTTGGGAGTGCCAGAGAAGTATGTAAGAGTGGTACAGGATATGTACAAGGGTAGTATGACAGCGGTGAGGTCTGCGGTGGGAGTGACAGATGTATTTTAAGGTGGAGGTGGGATTACATCAAGGATCAGCTCTGAGCCCTTTCTTATTTGCAATGTTGATGGACAGGTTGACGGATGAGATCAGACAGGAGTCCCCATGGACTATGATGTTTGCAGATGAGATTGTGATCTGTAGTGAGAGTATGGAACAGGTGGAGGAGACCCTGGAGAGATGGAGATATGCTCTAAAGAGAATAGGAATGAAGGTCAGTAGGACTAAGACAGAATATATGTGTGTGAGTGAGAGGAAGGATAGAGGAATGGTGAGGATGCAAGGAGTAGAGGTGGGGAAGGTGGATGAGTTTAAATACTTGGGATCAGTAGTTCAGAGTAATGGTGATTGTGGAAGAGAGGTGAAGAAGAGAGTACAGGCAGGATGGAGTGGGTGGAGAAGAGTGTCAGGAGTGATTTGTGACAGACGAGTACCAGTAAGAGTGAAAGGGAAGGTCTACAAGAGGGTAGTAAGACTAAATATGTTATATGGGTTTGAGACAGTGGCATTGAAAAAAAGGCAGGCATTAGAGCTGGATGTGGCAGAGGTAAAGATGTTAAGATTTGCACTGGGTGTGATGAGGGTGGACAGGATTAGCAATAAGTATATTAGAGGGTTAGCCCAGGCTGGAAGGTTTGGAGACAATGCCAGAGAGGCAAGATTACATTGGTTTGGACATGTGCTGAGGGGGATGTTGATTATATTGGGAAAAGGATGCTAAGGATGAAGCTACCAGGTAACAGGAAAAGAGGAAGGCCTAAGATAAGGTTTATGGATGTGGTGAGAGAGGACATGCAGGTGGTTGGTGTGACAGAGCAAGATGCAGAGGACATGAAGAAATGGAAACAGATGATCTACTGTGGCAACCCCTAACGGGAACAACCAAAAGATGATGAAGATGAAGGGAGGAGGAAATTCAAATAATGCTAAAGTTTTAAATAGATATTCCCAGTTGAGGGAATCAAAGGCTTTTTCTATGTCTAATCCGATTACAAGTGTTTCTCTATCTTCTTTATTCACATAATCTATAAGAGTAAGTATCCTTTTAATATGTGTGTGCCTGTTATATAAAAATCCAGTTTGATCATTATTATCTTTGAAAGTGGGATTTTCATTCTGTTAGCTAGGATTGACATTAATATTTTGTAATCATTATTCAGTAATGATATAGTTCTGTATGAGGTGCAAAGGTCTGATGGTTTATTATATTTTAGAATTGGTGTTATGAGAGAATATTTCCATGAGGGTGGTATTTTTGCTTCTGACTGTACTTCTAGCAAAGTTTTATGAAAAAGGGAGATTACTGTTGAAGGGAGGAGTTTGTAAATGTCTGTAATTATACCATCTGTCCTTGGAGCTTTGTTAGATTTACTTTCTTTTATCTTGTCAACAATTTCTTTGTAGGATATAGGTTTTTGTAGGTCTAGTTTTAAGTTTTCGGGATTTTTTTTTATATTGATAAGGTTTGTATCTAAGTTTATTTGGTTAGTATCTAAATCTTCTTTTTTGAAGTGTTCCATATAATGGAACCGCAATGTTTCAAGGATGTCTCCTATAGCTGATACTTTTCCTTTCTTTTCATGATATATACTACCAATGTTATTTGCTTTAGATTGTATTGTAATTCTTGTAGATAAGTTATGTAGATATCTGGGGGAGGTGGCTAATGAGTTTATTTTTTTAATTTTTCCAAGGCTAGACAAATTTTGTTTGTTAGAATTTCATTATATGTTTTATTTAATTCCTCTATTTCTTTTTTGACTTCTGGACAATTCTGATTTTTTTTTTAGATTTTGCTGTCAAGAGTCTGGTTTGTAAGTCTAATGATTCAGTTTCCCACTCTCTAACTTTGTTTTTGTACCAGCTAAGGGTCTTACCAAATAAACACGCTTTTAATGAGTCCCAAACCATGACTCTACTGATTTCTGTATTATTAATTTCAGGAAATACTTGTAGTTCTGACAACATCCAGGGTCTGAATTCTTTAATTTTTGTGATTTATGATGGAATTCTAGTTGAGAGGATTAAAGGTTTATGGGGCTTCATTATCAGAGAGTCATGATCTGAGAAGGGACATGGAACTATTGAGAAGTTGAGGATTTTTGTTTGTAAATCTTGAACTACGAATAATTTGGTTATTCTGGTTTGTGTTCCAAATCTATGGTCTTTATGGGAAAATAATAAGGATTTATCATCTTTTACTTTAAAAGTGTCTATTAAATGAAATTAATCAATCCATTTTTTTTAAGGATTTTGAAATAGTTGTTATGCGAAAAGACTTCTTGGTGGTTTCAGAAGCTTTTAAGGTACAATTAAAGTCTCCTCCCAGTATAAGATTTCCTTTATATTTGTTGGAAATAAAATCTAGGTATTTTTAACCGTTCCTGCTCCAATTTCTGGGAACCAATATAAATTAGCTAAAGTCCATATTCTGTTATTAAATTTAATTATAACAAATGCTAGTAGACCTTCTTTGTCTTCATATTTAAAAATAACTTTAGGAATGATTATGTTTTTCTTCAGAGAATTGATATTCATTTTGACTTTGTTCTATAGGAGGATTGAGCTAGGACTGTATAGTCCTTAGAGTTCCAAATAAAGCTATCATTAGTCTTAAAATGGGTTTCCTGGAGAAATACTACTTGCACATTATTTAGTTTTAAATGTTTTAGTAAGTTTGATCTTTTACTTGCATTATTTAAGCCATTAGTATTTAATGATATTTTTGGAAGAAACTTTTTCCTTCTTTTTTATTTTGATTATAGCAGTTATACCATATTCTCTGATAACACTGAATGCTATTTTTATGTGTATAAACTTGGGAGTGTAATTTAATGTTCTTTCTTCTTTAAATACAAGAAGGGTAAAATTCTGGGCAGGCTTTAAAAAGTACTTCTATAAAACATTAATTCTAAAGTATCAAATACAAGTAAATATTAATTTCCCATTAAACATGGAATGAAAGTCATTCCTAATCCAATAGATAAAGATATATCTATTGGATTATCACTCATACCTTTAAACAATATAAACTGAGCTCCATATGTTAAATTATTATATGGAGAATTTTCTTAAAAGAGATATGAAATTCTATATTATTCTGTTATTGTTCTATAGTATTTTAAATATCAGGATGGAATGTTAGTAGTGTAAACAATTATTATGTTGACTTAGAAAATATCCCATAAGAGATCCCAAACATGTCAGATATGTCATTTTGGATAAATTAAATGCAACAGAGGAGCATGCACTAAATAAGCTAACAACAAATAGATTATTACTAAAATAATTTGACTAAAAGGACTCTGCAGGAGTCTGAGTGATTACCAATGAAATATGAATTTACTGTAGGTGTACTGTCTTCCTTTACTTTCCCACTCTTCAGCTCACCAACTTCCACTTCCACTTATGAAAAGACATGACTTATCAGTGGTATCCTGACTCTGAGTAGAGGCACCCTACATTCTAGTGTGCAGTGCATTTACATATTTATAGATTTATAAAGCAGAGTCTAAGAATGAACTATGATCACCCTGACAATTCCCATCCTGCATAGGGCACCTCCTGCTTCTATAATGGGTAATCACATCAGGTCTAGAATTAATGTGAAGGTACCTATATGGTAAGCAAGACTTACCTTAGGTAAGTATTAATCAAATAGTATTTAGAGCATCTTAGAGAGTTCTTGGGGCAGTTCAAATACTCTTAAGCCTCTCCTCCCTTGACCAAAAACAGAGATTTCCCTTCCCTTTCTTTCCCTTGTTTTAAATCAGTACTAATAAAAGAAATTCAGCAAACATAGGTAAACAGAAATAACATTCAGTAGTCCGTCTTGTACATGACTTGCAATCCATTAAACAAGTCAGTGACTAACATCACTTTAGTAAACATTATAAAGACAAATTAGAAATAACTTCCTAGCTCTTTAAATTTTCTGATAAAGCAAAAAGTTAACAATAAGCTATTTTAACTAAAAGTATAAAGCATTTCAATTTTTCCTTGCATGTATACATTTCTACTTATATTGTAGTGTCAGTAGCTGTCTTTGAAATCTGTACAATACTTCACTTCTTCAGATCATTCCTTTTTTAAATCAGGTTTTGTTTTGTCAGAATGGCAACAATATTTCAGATGCACAATTAATATTTAGACTGATGTTTCAAATAAATAACTTGTCAGTTGCCAATTGAACTAGTTTGGAATGTATGGTTAGTGCAAATATAGCATGTTGCAAAAATATTTTTTTCATGTGCTCTAGAGACTTGCTCTACGCAAGTGACATATATAATGTAGCATATATAGAGCAGATAGCTTATGGATTCAGGTTGTTAAAGTAAGTTATGCTTATTAATCAGGCAGTTTCATTTAAGTTCACAAGTAATTTGGGGACATTTCAGTTGAGTTTCCAGGAATGTGTTGTCCAATGTGAGTAATTGAGTCCACTTTTCCTCATATACATATGTCACAATTCATTAAACTAAGCAGAGTCTAACATCTGTCTAATAATCATTATAAAGACAAAGAATAGTAATTTCCTAGCTCTTCAAACTTTCTGATATCGCATAATATTGACAGCAAGCTATTTTAACTGGAAGACTAAAACATTTCAATACTTCCTTGTGAATATATATTTTTACTTTTACTGTAGTGTCAAGAACTGTCTCTGAAATTCTATACATTACTTCATTCAAGTCATTCATTTTACAGTTCAGATTATATTTTGTCAAAATGTCAATAGCATTTCAAGGGCACATTTAATATTTAAATTGATATTTTAAATGAATAGCTATAAGTTACCAAGTGAGTTTGTACATTGTGTGAGGTAACTGCAAAGATAACATGTTGCAAAAAGTAATATGTATCTCTTTTCATGTGCACTAGAGACTGACAATTTCAAGTAACATATAAAATGTAACTTTTACAGTGCAGCTTGTGAAATCAGCATGTTAAACTGAGTAATACTTTTTAATCAAGCAGCTATATTTAGGTGCACATGTAGTTTAGGAACATTTCAGATGTATTTCCAGGAATATGTAATCCTATGAGGATAAATCATAAAATATTACAAATAATCATATTATGTATTTATTTTACCTTGCTTGGGTTGTTTTTCATTTTAATAACTAAACAACATTACTTTTTCTTATTATTTGTTATCTGTGAGGCTAAATGCACAGTGTCCTTAGAAACTGCAGCAGTTGTTTACTGTTGCTATGGCAATGCAAATAGAATGTGAAGAAAGATTCACTTTCCTTGACCAACAGTACATTTTCCCTCCTTTTCTTTTTAAATATTTGTGAATACTAAAATGAAATAATTCAAAGGACATATGTACATGAATGGAACATTTCAGAGTTAATCACGAACATGTCCCCAATCCCAATAAGCATAACAGTGACTATCATTAATCTAATAAATATTGCAATAACAATTAATTAAGATATCTATTCCAATTAGTCTACCTTAAAACTAGATTATTTTAGACTATTATGTATCTATGTATAGATAGTGAGTTATTAAATATATACAGACTATATTAGTGTAGTATTTAGGAGAGGATTTAGGGAGACAAGATGCAGTTAAAATAATGAGAAAAGAGAGAAGAGAGAGAGAGAGAAAAGAGAAAATTAAGAGAAAATACACATATACTATGTATGTTGATTTACAGTATACATATTTTATGTGCTATATAACCCTCCTTCTGTGAAAGAAAAGTACCCTGTTTTACACACCTGAGGTAATGTGAAAACTCTCATGTGTCATCTATTTTCAAAAAGTATAGATAAAGATTTCAGTAGTTAGTTACCTTTGTTTTAAAATTCCAAGCAGTAAAATTGGACCTTTAAAGTAATGTTAAAACAATTCATATCATAGTAGATGCTTTGAGAGATTTGGCTGTAACAGTATCAGTCTTTTGCTTCTTCTTTTTGACATCTGTCCAGACATTTGTTTCTTTTGTTATCTTGAGAGAAGGTGACATCCAATCCATATCTTCTGGTAAAGTAATCACATTATTAGTTTTAATAAATGAAGAGGCTTCCTTTAAGTCAATAAAAGTCCTCATCTCGTTGGCATACAGTATTCTTATCTTAGCTGGATATGCAAGTTGTGCCTTGATGTTATTTTGTTTCAGAAACTTTATCATTGGCCATACTTTTTTCCTTTGTTCCATTATTCTAGATGAATAGTCGTTATCAAATCTTATCGGGCTCTGTTTATATTTTAGAGGTGCCTTCCTCCAAGCAGATCTTAAAATCAGTTCCTTGTTCAAGTATGAAAGAAATTTGATAATTATTGACCTAGGAGGAGAGTTTGAGTTAGTGGCAGGTTTCCCAAGAGCTCTGTGTGCTCTCTCAATGCCAAAGGAAAGTCCTTTTTTTAAATTAAAAAAATCAGGGATCCAATTTGATAAAAAGGAAATAATATCCTCACCTTCTGTGTTTTCAGGTAATCCGAAAATACTGATGTTATTTCTCCTCTCTGTTTTCCAAGTCATCTACTTTATTAACAAACTAAGTGTTAATTATTTAAGAAACAGATCTTTCTGTGTTTCCTCTTCCTTAAGTCTGCTTTCTAGGTTATTTAGATAAACCTCTATTCCTGTTATCCTTGTCTGATGTTGTTATAGCATTTCCTTGAGGGTGTCATCATCTTTTTGACTGCTTGTTCTAAGATTTTCTAGGTTCTCTTTAAAACCATCCATCTTCAAAGACAACTCCTGCAGGATAGATGCCATATGTTGTAGTTCCTTTTTTAAGGCAGCATCCTGGTGAGAATTCCTTGAGTTGCTCATTTTAACAAGTGAATATATCTCCAAGCTTTTTGACAGGAAATTATTTGTAAAACTTCACCAACATTTCTAATTATGTAAATTAGACCTTTATCTATAAGATTTTATACTTTGAAGAAAAAAAAAGAATATTTTTTTCCTGACTTATTTAACTAGTTATATGGAGCTCTAAAATACTGTTGCTTTCAGTTAGCCATTCAGGCTCCACCCCCCCGACCAACTTAAATTTGACCTTTAAGTACTTCACAGTATCAAGAAAACCCACCAAAAGCTTGGCCCACTGTATAGAAACAAAAGGTTCCTCACACCCAACTCCAAGATCTCACTTGCCCAAACTTACCTTCTCCCTAACCTCTTCTACAGCTCCCAATATTAAACAACCTATAGTCCTCACTACTTTCCAAACTTGAAACCACCTACAACAAAGTTACTAGATTTGCAGCTAATCTGCCATCCAGATATCACCAGTGTCATGCTCTCCAGACACTCAGCTGGCTTGAGTTTCCTAACCAACTGTCATTAATGTACCTTCTCATTATCCATTCTATCCTGAATAAGCCCTCATTCTGCCCTAGTATTTCCTCATGTGTCTCCCTCTATAAGCCCTCTTGATCCCACAGAAGCTCAGACTAATGTCTGTTACAGATTCACAAACCTAAACAATCTATTGGACAGAATCTCTACAGCTACTTTCCTGATTTTTCATGGAACAAGCATCCTATGACCCTCAGAAATATTACCCACATCCAAGAATTCAAGAAAACTCTCAAACAGTACCACAACAGCAACTGGACCTGTCACTGTAATCATCCCACTTGAACCCATCCCTTTTTCCTTTCACTATCCTCGTTATTCCTCCTCTCACTACTACTAATGCAATAACAGACTGCATTGAATTGTACAGATGTCCACTGATGAATTACTAGTGTGTCTTTTGCCAGTGTTCATTTATTACCTAATTCTATACCTTTTACTCACATTAAATGTTTCTGTTGCTACTTACCTCACTTATACTGTTACAAATATTCACTAAATTGTTTTATTCTATTTTTTTACTGTATTTTACTTTAATCCTATCATTTTTCTTGCTTTGTTTGTACTGTGGAACTTCTGGAGACTCACTCCTTTGTTTTATTGAATATTGTTACTATACTCTACTTTAGTCTTATAATTTGTTTTTACTAAGCTGTACTGTGGAGCTTTTCTCCCCAGGCCTCTGCTGAAAAAGGGCATTTGCTCAGTCGGACTATCCCGGCCAACAAATCTCAAATAAATAAATAAATTTGTTTATCAGAAAAGCAACAATATTGCAGATGGAAATGCCTTTAATTATAACAATGGTAAACTCAGCTGAAATCTCAACTGCAAGACATCTCGAAGATGCATAGCATGCCAGACAGACCCACTGGTCATTTTGTCCACCTTCCCAGAACTGACTGGTATATCCCTAGTGCCCTATTGGCACACATGTTCACCAAAACAGTACATTGTTTGGCCTGTTCACTAGCTTTGACAAGCATACTGAGCAGATTGCCCAGTAAAGTGGGGAGAGGGGATGATGAGGGGGCAGGTTGCCCCATGACTGTCCACCAGGCTGTACTTACAGACTGCCCCCTTCTTTGTTGGACATAGCCATGTCATTGTTATGCATAATGACTCTCAATAAAAAACACCAAACTGTTGACACTCCTAAAATAAAACCATAGCTACCAAGCATGCCTCTATCATATTCTTGCCACTTCCATTAAATATAAATTTCCTGTTTTATTTATTGAAGTATTTATTTATTTTTATTAACCATCTGTTTCTTACTGTTAAAGCAATATCCAATGAGCATACTACAGTCATTGAGCTCCATGAACACTTGATGAAAGATGTAAGCTGAACAAGTCAAAACTAACATAAAAAAAGTACACCACATCTGCACAAAACCAAACTCAGTCCTGATCTTCAAAGTCCCAACATTCAAGCACAGAAAAAAAAAACATGAAGAGGGGTCACCTGGGCTACACTGTGATTTATAAACTTTCTTGTGGCATCTAATGATGTTTACGACACCACACTACATCAAACTAGCCTCAGAATTATGACAGACCACACTGCCAATATACTATGAAGCTGTAGTCACAGGTATACCAGCTGCTGAAAAGGGGAGAGTAAATTATGTTTCTTGTTCAATCCAATATCATATACTTCTGGATGAATTAACAACAGATTTGGAGGGCCCACCTGATGGATAGTGCCATTGTTTTTTGGACCCAGATATGCCCAAAGCATGCCTAACAAACCTTTCCAAATCACTTCATAGGACATTAGATCAAAACACACATTTATTACATTCAGCCATACAGCTGCTCTCTCTCAGCCACCATTGCAACAAAGGAATGACCCAAAATTACAAGCCAAAGGCAACCTGAAATGAAACAGAAACGTTACCTTAAGTTCACCTAATTAGTGGTTCATTATCAACCATAGGAAAAAAATTACTGCGGTCCAATGGCCCATCCTTTTTAGGACTTCTACAGACTGGCCCTTCCTGTCTAAATAAGACCCTGTCTCAATACAAAATAAATGAGAAGAATAACATAATGTAGGTAGTCTTGAGTGCAGGGAGCTTTCTGCAAATTGCAGTCCAAGTATTTTGGAGTAGCCAGTCAACTTGAGAAGAATTAAACACTATTTAATCTGCAGACATGTTAGAGGACAACCTACTCAGTATCACTACCCACTTGATCAGACAAAGAAGCCAGAAAGCTGATCTGTCTCATATAATCTGATGGTCCTGACCCCATTGATTGGTCTTGGACCTAGAAATAGAAACCAAGATGGTATCATGTGCCATGAGTACATTCCTCCAAATAGTGAATAAAACCAGCACAGCAAAGTGGCCCATAGAACATTTGTGTGATAATCATCTGTAACAAACTGCAGATCTTTCACTATGGTGCCTTTTAATGGCTTACACGTGTCTCACTTTCAAAGCTGTTTCCAAAGCTGCTGTAGTTCTTAATTACATTGTATCTGCTAGTTTTACAGGACAGTAGTATCTAGATTGTGGGAGTTCCCTTTACTTGCCCACTAACACATGATTTTTACATTGAGGGGGGTTTATGACTGCAGTTTGGTGGCAGAAGTGTACTGTAGCAAACCTATTTGAGTTGGGGGCTGCTGTCCGAAAGTGATTTCCTGATTGGTCCTTAGGCGTTGCTCTTGCAAAACCTTTTTTCTGATTCTGTATCAGCCCAGTATTTGTGTGAGTTAGCGTTCAATTCCTCAGAGCTGCTGTTAGTTGGACTACTTTGCCTGAGAGTTACAAAGACTCTGTTGCATCTAAAGCCATCTGCTGCTAAAAAAAAAAAAATAAGTATCATTTTGTACTTCTGCTGATTATTTTTACAGTTTTCCATAAGAATCATGTATTAATTATTACATTTTTCACACTTTAGTAGAGTTTCAAAGTTGAACTCTTTCCACTGCTGTTGTACTTAATTATGTTGTGTCTGCTAGTTTTACAGGAGAATAGTGTTTAGATTATATGGTTTCTCTGCACTTGAGCTCTAAACCCAGCATTTTTTACATTCAGAGGGTTTACTGACTGTATTCTTGTCCTATAGCAAGCCTATATGAGTTGGAGGCTGCTGGCTGAAAGCTTATTGTGTGTTTTCCTGATTGGTCAGTAGGTTTTGCTGTTGTAAAACTTGTTTTTCTGACTATATAAGGCCGGTGGTTGTGCTAGGCTGCTCTTTGTGCAGCGGTGGTCAGCAGTGCCCTGGGTATATGCAAGTACTTTCAAGTAAAATTTTCCCTTATGATAACTATTGCTGCAACCTTCCTCAGTCCCCTGCTGCTCTATGAATATCTGTGTTGCACACAGAGCAGCATCACCTTGTTGGATAACTGCTGTCCATACTGAATGTAGCAGCCATTCTCTGTGTACTGACATCCCAGTGCAATTAAATCTCCCCACACTTCTCCCTGGTTAAAACCATAGCAAAATACTTGAAACCATGGATAGGCACTTTCTTGTTATCTCTGTGGCCAGCCTGGTGGGCATGGGCATCCTAAGGTAATGTAGCAATTGTCTCATGTATACTGACAACCACTTAATCCTGAAACAAATAAACACAGTATGTGAGATGTAGTTACAATATGAAAATTAAGACACAATTCTCATATACTGACAAGTCAAATGATAAATAAGTTGTCTGCACACACAGATTTCTCTCACTAAATAAGGTCTTGACAGATAAACCCACATATGTGGAGGTACTCCCAATTAACTCACCAAATTCTCAGAGGCCTCTCATATGCTGCCCTCAGAAACCACATGCAAAAAAAAAAAAAAACAAGTCAACACCAACCAGTACACAGAAATGACACAAGCAAGCCCCTAAGGCAAAACACCACACATTCAAATATCTTGGTCATAAGAGATACCACCATGAGATACATGGATGTCAGCCTCACCAGGTTGGATAAAAAGAGGGTTAAAGTCAGTTGCCTGTCAGGGGCCAGGATCTAACAGATCATGCATGTGCTCATGTCACTCAACCACAAGTACCAATATGACTCCGTCATAGTCCACGTGGGTGTGAATGACCTGAGACATACCTCCCTGGACTATATGATGAGAGACATGCCGGACCTCTCTGAATATGTGTAGCAGGCTGGAGTGAGCCCCTCTCACATTGAGCAGCATTAAACCCTTACCAAGAATGATAATACAATGCAAACAGAAAAGGATTGGCTTCGATAATTGGCTATACTACTGCTGTCATTCAAAGGATCCAGTATTTGTCAGTCTGGGGTGACATGATTAAGTGACCACGCTGCTTTGCCAAAGATGATCTGCATCTGTCTCCAACTAAGCTATTGAATGCTTGCCAAGGCAATAACCACTCCCTTAGTGCCTTTTTAAAGCAATGCCAAACCAACAGACCTACCAAAACAACAAATGATTCTAATGCCAAGCTGAAGGTACTACTGCTCAATGTTAGGAGTCTTAAAAAGAAATACAAGTAATCTCTGTGGTATCCCCAAAGTCTCAAACAACCCACTAAGCAGGTAAAGTGGGTCCAAAAACAAAACAGTGCAAGAAACATCTCTGTGTGGAAGATTTTCAATCCATATATATCTATCTAATCACTATATATTAATCAGATCAGATAATGGTAATAGAAGTAACAAACTTAAACTTGTCCTAAGTCCAAAAAATAATAAAAAATTTATAATTTGAAATAATATACAGAATTACTAACTATTCGAAAGCAATCCAAGCAGGGTAGGCAGTCTGTTTCCAGTCAAAAATCCTTTATTAAGTACACAGACAAGCGATCCAAGTAAAACAAAAGTAAGAGTAATAGTTTCCTCACAAGCTTTCTAACTATATATATATATATATATATATATATACTTTTTATCAAGCAAGGGAGTGGTTTATAGTGCTCTAAAACAAATTGTTATTGGTATACATGTTAAATTCACATCCCTTCCCCCATGAGTATGTCATTTGAGCTGTTCCTGCCCTACTTAGTAGCTGTCATAATAATATAACCCTTGTGTATTTTAAATAAAATTAATAATGATGTGATACCTCTTATTTAACCAGATTATTAAGTCTTTATTAAGTCTGTGATTTTTATCCAAGACAAAATACTACATGGCTGGAAATATATAAACCTTAGACCATATGGCAGTCTAAAAATATATATATAAATATATACATATACACTTTGCATGCAAAAAGTCAATTGAAAAAATTATATTCTATTTCCATAACCTATTGTTAACAAAGATCGCTTTCATCCTTCTAGACTTCTTCAGGTCTGTGTATAAGAACCCTAAAAACTATCTACAAAAATATTATTGTGGAATTAGTTAGTATTGTTATTACACATTATTTTGAAAAAATTGTAAAAAACAAGGAAAAGAAAAATGTATGATGATGGAAACACAATATACACTTACATTAAAACTGATTTAACATGGCATTTAAAACTAACTGGAAGAATAAAATAAAATTAGTCATGTAAACAATGTGGCAATTTTCTATTTTCCAGTGCATTTTTAAGTGAACAGTAGTAGTTTAGTCCAGGATTCCTAAAAGAGCTTGAACTTTTTTGGAAAGCCTGGACTATACTACTGTTCACTTAAAAATGTGCAGCAATTTAGAAAATTGCCACATTGTTTACATGACTAATTTTTTTTTATTTTATTTTATTCTTCCAGTTAGTTTTAAATGCCATGTTAAATCAGTTTTAATGTAAGTGTATATGTTGTTTCCATCATCATACATTTTTTCTTTCCCTTGTTGTTTTTTTCCACTTTATTCAAAATGATGTGTAATAACAATACTAATTGTACAATAATATTTTTGTAGATAGTTTTTATGGTTCTTATACACAGACCTGAAGAAGTCTAGAAGGTCGAAAGCGATCTTTGTTAATAGGTTATGGAAATAGAATATGATTTTTTTCAATTAACTTTTAGCATGCAAAGTATGTGTATATTTATATATATATTTTTAGATTGCCATATGGTCTGTGAAGTTTAGTCTAAGACAAAGATTATTAATAAAGTATAATTCTATGTGATGAGGACAACTTCTAATCACAATAAGTAATAATGCTGAATAGCCAATCATTAAGGAGATCCAAGCAGAAGAGGCATTAAGCCAACATCTGACCTAAGAAGCAAAAAACCCAGTGTTTGTAAAAACGGAGAACGAGCCTCCTATAGTTACTATCATTAGTAGCCAAGAAGACTAAAAGGAATCAAGGTATTTAGTCCTCTTGGCTACTAATGATACTAACTATATGAGGCTCATTCTCCGTTCCTCTTGCCAGTCATCCTGTTTGAGGGAATTCACAGCTTTTAACTTTTCATAACTTCTGGTCATACCAGAGCAAGACTGACCTTACCCCTTTCTGAAACAGACAGGAAATATGTGAATAGAAGTAGGAATTGATAGAGGCACTTTTCTAAAATGACACAAATAAAATGAATAAATTCCATGACCCATTTCCAAAGTCTGAATTTTCTTTGTTGTTTCTCATCTATGGTCACTGTCTGTTGCACCATCTGCATCTAATATATGCTGTTTGCCTTCCAAATCTACCACATCAACAATGTCAACATATTCTCTTCCTTGAATCCTGTCTTTAATCACGGTGGGAATGAAAGTGATAGAATCTCTTAAGGCATTATGTTTTAGTAAAATAATCAGACCAATATCATCAGCTGCTTTGACAGAGTTCCCCTGTCCCGTGTGTTAACATGCTGAATGTGTAAGAGTTATTTAGGGAAAAGAAAGCCAGGAGCAGGTGCATACTTGTCAAAATCACTGGCAGTGGTTATATGCTGTTAGATACGTAATCCTGTTTCTATAAATAGATCAAGAAGTTTAGACTTCCCATCATCTGATGAGGTTTCTAAAAAAATCTCCCAGGTACTGTTCATCTGATTGACCATGTACAGTACCTTTCTCAACACGTTCCAGATGGAAGATAAAAGACTAGATTGATCTGTTCCTCAAAGGTCAGCCTTCATGGTACTACTTCCATAGCAACTGATCATAATTCCCATCCTGTCTCTTTTAAAAATTATGTTTACTGCCACCATCACATTAATAGTTAACAGTCTTGGAGGAGAAGCATTGTCTAACCCAAAAGTTTGAGGAATGTGCACACCCCCACAAACGAGAAGAAAATACACTCATGTTTAGTCTTTAAAGTCAATTATTTTGGTTATAAATAGTCCATAATGTATTGAAAATTATATTTTTTTGTTGTTTATTTCTAACTTGGGTACATCAGAATCAAGTTAAACAGTATTAAAAATTTAAATCCTTCCAGGAGCATACTCTCTACATTGTGACTTTCACCCTAACATTTTAACCACACAGCTAAACACATGCATGGAGTAGCATTTGTTGAATTAACTTACAGCTGCTGGCTGACTCATTAACCAACATAATTCTCTGATAGCAGGGTAGACCAATGGGGGAAAAAACAGTTGTCCATATCTTTCAACTTTCCCTGTTTTTTAATGACATAACTGATTTTGGCTCAAAGATTTTTCAGTCCTCCTAACCCTCCCAAAACTGGCAAATTTGGGAAAAGAATGTGTGAATTTCATGTAATTAACAATGGCAACAATTAGGGTTTATATGCTTAATTTTCTTCATAACTTTATGTTAATTCACATTTCTTCTACTTTTCTTGTTTATCTTCTTCTTCTTTCGGCTTTTCCTGTTTATATAGTTTGAATAATCTTAACTACGCCTGTCAGTAGATGTAAAAATACATACCCAGGCATTTTTTTACCAGCAAGTTAGGAGTTACAATAACCCTGGAAGACTTGGACTTGAAGCATAATGCTGACAGTGGTCTACCTCACCTGAGGTGACAAGCCTCCTGCAATGAACATCACATGGCAAGATTACAGCAGATGCAATTCATATAAACAGCTGAGAACTTCAGTTGACAATAAGTGGAACTCAGCAGATGAGAAACTGTTTTGGCTCGAGAATTCTATAAAGCTGTTAGCATCTCTGCACCCACTATCTCAGCTATCCAGCATGCACAATGTCTAGATTATAATGTATTTTTGGTCTGCTGCTCATAAAATTTGTGGTATTCTTATGATCATAGCAAATCAAAAAACGAAATTAAGGCAGATGTTTGCATTCATACCGCACGTCCTTCAACATAGCTTGCTAATGCAACACCTGCTTTTCTATCAGTTTCATCATTCTGTAATAGCAATGGGTAGAGTGCTTGTTGCTGCCCTATCTGATGGCTAGTGACCTACACAACATTCTTGACAGGATGTGCTGTCCTCAGTTATACCACCCAATGTCTCCGGCCACTAAAATTAATGTTAAATCTCTTTTTTTTTTGTTTCCTTGTTTTTTTTTCTATTTAATTATACTGCTGATTAAGGCATGTCTCTTGACTCCCCACTGTTTGCCTAATGGAACTAGACACTTAGCAGAAGGGACCACATGGGATATGCTGCCTTTAAACACAGTCTAATTAGTGCCTGCTAAGAAGAACTTGGCCCATCCATGGATACTTCCAGTTGAAATCCCACTTATGACTCTATCCCTCCTGAGACCTTATAACTGTATAGTACATCCTGACTCAAGCCCAGGAAATGAACCAGCAACTGCTGCAAATACGGGCAGCATAGTAACACCTTAACTTCTACCTAATTCTGTAACCTTTGATTATTTTTTTTAAAATATATAAATGTTCAATCTTTTCTTCAAACTTTCTGAAGATCATACCAACCTAAAATGCTTTTTAATCTTTACAAGATGCAAAGAAAACCACATTGTTGCGTTACAGTCCACAGAATAATTAAAACTATGCAATATGCTGAACATTCAGATGATGTTCCAAAACTGTGAGAAAAATAGCCTTGTCATACTAAAATTCAAACATCAAATTTTAGCTATAAGTCTGCTACAGTAAGGCTTTTATGTGTTAACTTCAGTGTTTTAAGTAAGCAAAGCTTATGCTGTTACAAATGGTAGTCAGCCCAGAACTGACATGGAAGCAAACTGACAGTTTATAAAGTTATAACGCACCTTGTCCTGTCAATAAACAGTGGTCTCCTCATCCCCGTAGTGCATTAGTTACTTGTGGAAAGAGCTCCCCACATCCCTGTAGCACAGAAGTAATGTACCACTGATAACCAACAGCTTTATATACTGTTAGAAGCTTCGCAGCACCACACTTTTTTAATGGAACACTTTAATGCAGCTAAAATTCCCTCTGTATAATGATAAAAACTTATTTTCCTGGAATGGATTCTAGGCTTCTTGAGTCCATTTCCCAAACATATAGCTACTTGGATATGATCTAAGATATGTTAATAATCTTCCATATTTCTTAAAAGTCAGGCTGTACAAATCCATTATTAATATTTATATGCTTGCACTATCCACAATTTTATCCAAATGTTAAATTTTCCCCACAGGAATCTCATTTGAAATTCATTGACCTAGGTTCTTCTTTCTCTGTTCATTAATGGAATAATTTTTTTTCAAGAAAAGAGCTGAGCTCATCATAGAAAACACCTTTAACTTCAGAAATAGATGTTTGAATTTTACAATCTTCTTCACAGCATGTCTAAATACATTAGTTTATGTAGCATAACATACATCTTGATATAGGAAACATTTTTATAGCTGTATGTATATTTTTATTGTGATGTTCTTTATTGAAAAAGGTTAAATTTCCTTTTCGTATTACTAAAAACATAACTTAAGCTCTCTAATACAGAATACTGATTATATTCTTTTTCCTTAAAAATGTCATATAATTTGTCAGCTGCTTCATAAAAATTGATAATTTGAGGATAAATATGAGACCTGAACCATTTGTGATACAACAGTATTTTTATATGTATATATAGGGAGAAAACTGTCACAATTTATAAACATACCCAGAGATTCATGAACAAGCCTAGCTAGAGCAGTATGGCTTGTGCTAAAAAGCCATACCCCCACAATGTGGTATTTTGTGATTCAGAGACATGTTAACCATGATGAGGAACAGTGTCATTATCATGTAATTAGTATAAATTTGAATTTCAGTTAACTACTACAATGTGCAAGTCAGCAATTCCCACGGTAATTAACTATGGTGGATGCACTGAGTAATCAAACAGGAGTATTCCTGGTGTCTAGTGATTTCTCCACACCCTCCATCCCTATACATAAGTAATTTCCTGACAACTAGTGTTTCCCCCACCCTCAATCCCTGTAGTGTTGTTGGTGCATTTTGCCACATAAGCAATTTCCATGGTGCCTAGTGATTTCCCCCAACTCCTGATCCTCATAATGCTGTAAGTGTTGTTATGTTAATATTCTTATGGTGTAATAACTGGTGACTAGTGGTCTCCCCATCCCCATAGTTCATTAATTATTGGTGGCAAGGGGTCCTCCCTCCTCATAGTATGTTAATCCTTAGTGGCTAGTGGTTCCCCCATCCAGTGTTGTAGATTATGCTTGTTAAACTAGAGAGGTGTGGAGGAATGACACCCACTCCAACCCACACTCACGTACACATGAAACCCACCCACCTCCCTACCAACCCAGTTGTAATCATACATTCATACACACACACACACACACACACACACACACACACACACACACACACACACCATCATCACCCCCTCACTACCCCCTTATGCTGCCAGGCAAGCCACAAACAGTCACACCTGCAGTCACTTGCATATACTCAAACATCTCCTGTCCCTACCTTACCACTAGAATACCCAGTACTTACTTCCCTCATGATGGCTGAACATGGCTATTTAGCCATGTTCACTACTGCAACATAATAGGTCTGACCTTGCTAATCTACACAGCTGACCAGGTCTATGAATCACTCAGCCAGTAGATAGCTTCAGGTTGTAGTTTCGGGGGAAGAGAACAAAGACACAGCTAATTAGCATTCGTTAGAGACAGCCTGATGTAGTGTTGCATGTCCTCATGCTAGACCACTGTGTTAAGTCTGTCTCTGAATTCAAAATGGTTACCTTACATTTCACAGTAAACTTTATGAAGTCCTCCAATATTCTGTTGGTGCTATTTTTCTCTAACAAATCCTACTGCCTGAATTAACTTTTTTGCTCTGACTTTTTCTTACATTCCAGACATATCATATTTGTATATATGTATTTGTATATATGTAAATACTCTTAATGTGTAGCAGTCTTAGGATACATTAACCTACATGTTAACATGGTATCATAGCTGTTTTGCATTAGAATTGCTGTAGCCTTGTTATTGCTTCTTTTGTGCCCATACACTGTCTGTTTGTTGTTATCTCGCTGTACTATGCAACCCAGGCTGAGCCTGCAGTTGGTCATGTAATGTTCTGCACTGATAAACACTCAAACAAACAAGTAAACATTTGTACATACATACACAGATGCATACATAACATTATTTGTAATAACACTTTTTTCATGTTAATGTTATGCAAAAACTGAAATGTTGCTTTCTGCAGGTATTAAATGGGAACCAGATGAGAATGGAGTTATTGCATTTGACTGCAGAAACAGAAAATGGTGAGTAAAATTTGTCTGTTTACCACCGTGTTTGGTGACATGTACTTTATATATGAAAACAAAATTACATATATATTTTGTCTTTCAGGTACATACAAGCAGCTACCTCTCCCAAAGATGTTGTTATTTTAGTTGATGTCAGTGGTAGCATGAAAGGACTCCGTTTGACAATCGCTAAACAAACTGTGTCATCTATACTGGATACCCTTGGAGATGATGATTTCTTTAACATTATCGCTGTAAGTAATTTATTTATCTCATTATTTATTTAACCTTTCTGTTACAAATCATTCTATTGGATTAATGATATAACCTGCAGTGGATCTCTAGTTCCTTCTTAGCCCATGTTTGACATCAAGGCAAATGTCAAAGTGTATACTGTAAATGATCCAAAATCATGACAAATTACCTGTTTTATTGCTTGAAGTTATTTTATGCAAACAATTTACATTATGATTTGCATCAAAAGTGATACTTGAAGGGACAGTCGGAGATAGTGTCAGTGTTCCCCTGTTTTATGAAATCACTTTGTAAATGATATTATATGATGTTTAGCACCACATCCTTTTATTAGGAAAAGGGACATTTTTCCTTCATTCTCAGTATTTTCAACTGGTGCATTTTCATTTTGTAGTATGTACCATGTCTGCTAAGTTAAACATTTATACTTACAATTAAACAGAAGACAATGTTTGCCATATTCACTATTATTGTAACATTTTACCAAGGCACTGCTCAATTCATAACTGTTTTAAGGCAAGAGAATATTATTTAAGGTAGAGGCATCCTTCTGACCCAAAACTGTGTGCAGTATGCATCATAAATTCACACTGTCATCTTTGCTTACACCTCTCTTTCAACTTGCTCAATCTAAAATGGCATATGCTGAGCCTATTGAAAACAAAAACTCTGTCAAAGCCTCTTTGAACTAATAGCAATAAATCTCATGAAATTCTCTAGCACATCTGTTCTTGCACATCTGCAGGAAAAAACTTACCTTGAGTGAGACTTCTCTCAAGCTTGCACTTCTAAACACTCTGCTCTTTGTTAGACATACAGATTTATAACACACTCAAGACTACATAAGGAGAAGGTAGTGGTCAGTTGCCTTTCAGATGCCAGTATCTCTGAAATTACCAAGGCAATAAGCACACTTTCATAAGGCAAAAATGATTATGTCAATAGACCCTTTGGGGGAGATTTGTGTCTTGCCTACTGCCCCATTACAGACAGTGTTGCCCTAAGCCCCCTTTATCCCTTACAAGTAAAATATTTTAGGGAACACCAGGACCAAGGACAAACATTTTCACTAGCAAATAAACAGAACTCAGATTAATGATAGAGTCATTATGTAGTGTCTTGCCCATCTTTAGAACAGGTACCCCTGCAGGTTAAAAAGTGTGGTGTAATAGCAACCTTTAAGTAGAATCTGTATTACTGAATACGCAACCTCAGATTTATTGGGAGTAACTGGCCGCATCTCCTAGAGAAAGCAGGTACAGCCTAGGGGTAGGTTTTAACAAGGCACTTATAGTCATAAGAGTAAGTTACCTTGAAACTCTTATGAGCCCTATAATTCACACATTTTCCTCTGAACTTTTTCTGCCCAGTAACTTACAGAACCTCCTCTAATCAATGCAAAGATCTTAGAAATGTACTGCTTTGAGCTGCATTAGTTAACCACTATAGTTTAGGCTTCTCATACTTTAATTCTTCCTGTCTGCTCCTTGTACTCATCATTCATCATTTTTTATTTATTTTATTTATTTCCAGTTTGATAACCGGGGAGGTTCACTGGGCTCAAGGAGCCTGTTTTCAGTGGAGGCCCGGGGAGAAAAGTTCCATATTACATACAAGAAAATCAAACTTATGATTATTTAAAACAAATGTAGAATTATATACTGAGATATAGCAAAATACAACTGAAAAAAATGAATACTCTTCATGACATATATGTAGTTGCTTAGAGAGCCATTTGCACAGCATAAATTTGAACTGAGGCAGTGGAATAAGCTGACAAATATTTAAAAACTATGAAATTGTAGGTCTTCTATTAGTAGTTGCAAAGACTGAATATTTGAAAGACAGAAGTATAGGTTTAGTAGTATGTGTAAGAAATAAAGGATAAAAGTGCAATGTGTACTAAGTATACATTCAAGATTCTGGTGAAAGAAAAGAGGGGCAGTTGAGTAGTAGAATGGGAGGTGGTTGTTTAGAAGAAAAAGAAATCTGGTGAAAGTAGAGAGAGGCAGTTGTTTAGTAGCAAAAGTGGAGTACACACATGTCAGGGATGATTATAGTAGCTAGTTAGCAGCATCTCTTAGCATGAACCTTATATGTAGGTAGAAAGGAAAGAGAAAATTTCCAGCTAGGGAGAGAGAGTAGAGTTACAAAGCTATGTACAGTATTTACATTATATACATTCAAGGTTTTGATGTTATATTATGTTAGATTCAGAGAGGGGAAGCTGTAGAGGAAAAACAGCAAGGTCTAGAGGTACATGTGGAAGTACATGTATAGGAGGCAATTAGCAGAATAGGGGCATTAGCAGGATTAAGCAGGTAGGGTGCAATTACATTTCCAATTATGGGAGAGGTAAAAATGGAGCTGGGATTTGAAGTGTTCAAAGTTTTTATAGATTTGTAGTGAGGGTGGGAGAGAGTTCCATTTTTTGGCTAAGGAAAAGGATAGGAGAAACTGGCCAGTGGGACGTTTTGGTTTGCATACAGAAAGTAGATTTTGTTGGGCAGATCTCAGGGGTCTGTGAGGTGTGTAAGATGGTAAGATATTTGCTAGAGCAGGGCATGCAGTAGGTTTAAAGATTAATTTGTGGGCTGTAGTGAGTTGGAGGTAGTCAAGGTAGTTGGGAAGCTCTAGCCAGTTTAGCATTTGGAGAGAACTACAATGATGGGAGGAGTGGTTAGATTTAGTAGTGAATTTAGAGATTGTGTTGTAACAGGTTTCTAGTTTTGCAGAGATGGTGGAAGAGAGGTTTATTAGTAGTGGAGTACTGTACAGTATTGATGGTAGCAAGTAGGTCGTGGACAGAGTTTGCCTTGTAGAAGGGAGAGAAAGTAAGAGTTTCTGTATAGCATACCAAGTTTCTGATGAGTTTTCTTAATATTTAGTTGGACATGTGTATCAAATTTCAGGTGTTCATCAATGGTAACCCCAAAAAGATTTGCAAAAGGAACTACTTCTATAGTGGCGTTGGTATGACTGATGATACTGGATTGTTTGCTGAGAGAGATGGCTTTTGAGGGGGAGAAAAGAAGGATTTTGGATTTATTGGCATTAAGGGAGTGATGGTTTTGAAGCATTCAGTTCTCTGTAGTTGTAAAGGCCAACTGGGTTTTTGCCTGGAGCTTGGGAAGGCTATGAGCGGAGCACACTAAAGTGGAGTCATCTGCATATTGCACTATTTGAGTGTTTGGAATTGCAGCGTAAAAACTATTGATGACTATATTAAAGAGCATTGGTCCGAGTATAGACCCCTGTGGGACCCCAGTTGGGGTAGGTAGGAAGATTGAGTTACCAGTCTGCCATTTCACAGCCTGAGATCTATCAGAGAGATAATTATTGAACCATATAAGGGATTTTTGGGAGAGATTGAGGTTAGAAAGGTGATTTAGAAGATGGGTACCAGAGACAGTGTCAAATGCCTTGGATAGATCAAGAAGGACAGTGGAGACAAATTTTCCAGAGTCCCGGGCATGGTTAACTATGTCTAAGAAAGATAGGAGGGCAGTTATTGTACTATAGCCAGGACGGGCGCTGTGTTGTGTAGGGGTGAGGAGTTGATTATTGATGAGGTAGGGCATGAGTTGTTGGTGGATGCATTTTTCAAGGATTTTTTAAATTGGGGAAAGAATAGCTATTGATCAGAAGTTAGAGATGCTATTATTTTTGCCTCCTTTGTGGAGGGGTAAGATAAAGGCAGCATGCCATAATTTGGGGACATAAGATTCCTGGAAAGACCTGTTGATGAGAATGCTGATGGGGATGGCAATACCATCTGCAGCGAGCTTGAGAAAGAGTGAGGGAATATTGTCAGGGGCATTGGAGCATGGCTTAAGTTTAGAAAGAAGCTTTTAGATGTCGAAGGTTGAGATGGGTTTTAGATGAAAAGGGGTGGAAGGATTAGGAGTGGAGGGTTGGGAAGAGGAATGGGAAGTAGGATTGGGAGGAGGGGAGAAGATGTGGTTGGAGAAGGTTTTGGTAAGTTCAGCTATATAGTTGGTAAAGGAGTTAAAAAGGGTGGCAATTTCTGTGTCAGTTTTATTGTTGTCAGGACAGGGATGGGATTTGGTAACCGGGGTACAAAAGAGAGTTGATGGAGTTCCAGAATTGTTTAGGATTTTTGGTGTGGGTAGCCTGTAGTTTGGTGTAGTAAGATTTCTTATCATTTGTGACATGCTTTTTGGTTAGATTGTGGACTTGCCTATATTTAAGGAGGGTAGCAGGGTCCTTATTTTTGTTGTAAAGTTTCCAGGTCTTGTCTCTTTGTAGCATAAGTGTTTTGGTGTCCTTTGTTAGCCAAGGGGAGGAGTTGGGTTTTATTTGTTTTGTTCTAGGTGGGGCTTGGGTGTTTAGGATGCCTAGGACGGTAGTACTGAAGGAGTCTAAGGCCTTATCTAGTGGAAGAGTTTTTAGGTTGTCCCAATTTGTTAGTTTAAGGGTTTCAGAGAATATAGAAGGGTTAAAGTTAGTAAGGTTACGAGTGTGAGTGTATTGGTGTTGGTGATGGCAGTGGTGAGTAGCTCAGTGAATGAAGGCTGGGAGATGGTCACTCATTGTGTCTGGTAGTATACCAGTGTGAGAGATCTTATTTGGGTGGGAGACTAAGATCCAGTCCAGAGTGGACCCTGGGGGGTTGTTTCTGTTAGGTCTGGTAATGTCATTTATTAGTTGCGTGAAATTAAATAGATTGACAGGGAGGGGTTATTGTTATTGATTCTATTCCAGTCTATGTTCATGTCACCTAATATGTTTGTCTCTAGTTTAATGTTAGTTGTGGCCCATAAGAGTATGATTTCTAGAGTTGTAGTGTTATCTCCAGCAAGGATATAGATGGCCATAACACAAATACTTTTGTAGTTATTTATTTTAAGAATTCCTATGACTAATTCAGCATTGTTGAACTGAGGAATGGGATTCTGGTAAGGACAGAGGTTCAGTAGGCTATTATAGATTAAGGCTACTCCTCCTCCTTTTTTGTTTTGGCGGTCGCATCTGAATGCTTGAAAGCCAGGGGGTACAATCTCAGAGTCAGTAATGTGGGGTTTTAGCCATGTTTCAGAGACTGCTACAATATCTGGTAGAGTATGATTGAGCCAAGCATGGAAGAGTTCTATTTTGTTTTTTATACTCTGGGTGTTAATGATAATGAGTTTGAGGTATTTGTGGTTGGCACTATTTGAAGAGATAGGAGGAGTGAGATTGTTGCTAGTCTTGGGTCCAGGGTTGGGGTGAATGTCTCCTGCTAGAGCAAGCCAGTTAGAGAAAGAATAGAGCAGGACATTTGGTTTGCAACTAGTATATAGTAGGACAGACCATTTCTCTTTGGTTGTAGGAGGATTAAATGAAATGGTTAGAAGTTTCAGTTTAAAATGGTGAAGAAGGTTAGGTTGAAGTAGAGAGGGGGATATGTTGTGGAAGTGAGAAGTGATGGGATGGGGATGGGACAGGTGGAAGAGGTGGGGGAGAAAAGGAGGGGGGTAGTTTGTAAGAGGAATAGGAAGTTGCATTCAAGACAGTTATTAGAAGGAGAATGCTTATATAAAAGATGAGGGAAGCTTGTGGAAGTGGAGGAGTCATTTCTAATAAGAGTAAATTAAAACTCGAGCAGAAAGCAGGAATAATAGGGGAGTGTTTAGAGAGAAGGGGAGGATTAAGGCTGAGAGTACAGGCAGGAAAGGTATGGAGATGGGGAGGATTACTTAATTGATGAATGGTAGGGGGGAGGGGTAGAGATCAGGATTGGCTAAGGGGAAGGGGAGGAGATACAGGGTTAGAATAAAGCTAGGTGTACTCGGGTGGGTGAGATTTAGGGGTAGGGTAGGGGAGCGGAGTGAGCCTGAAAGGCGAACATAGCGGGCAAGAGAACTGATTTCAGCAGAAAAAAAAGTATCGGCATCTGTAGGTATAAAGACTGGGCAAGAAGGTAAGCTTAACTAGATATACACTGAAGCTAGTATAGGTTAATATTTGTGAAAGTGGGTAGTTACACAAGGGAGTGGATATATAATAGTTGGAGTGATTCAGAGTAGGATTTATATTAATACAGTACTTTTGGTTACGAAGGGAAAAATGTCTGCAGAGAAATGGTACTACCTTTAGGTCGTATATGCTGCCACCTAGTGGCAGAAGGGGATAGTGTCCAGCAGAAATAGCAGTGTCTCTTATTTAGAACTTTAGTCTAAGATAAAGAAAACTGGAGGGGAGAGAGTGGCTTGTGGTCTGCGGTAGGTTGCTAAAACACACACACACGGAAGGGGAATTAGCACATATGGGTATAATTAATTAATTCACAAGTATTTGGTTGTAGGCTACATACATTCACACTCTTGTATGTTCACACAGTGGCAGCTCTCTTTTGAAGCCTGGCTGCCAGGCAGGATTTAGGGTATCTTCTTGTGTTTGTCTGGAGGTAGTCTTTACATTCTAATGGCAGAGAAGAAGCACCCAGAATGGTGTGAAAGAGAGAGAAAGAGAGAGAGAGAGTCAGTGAGTTAGATAAATGGAAAATAGAAATGCAAGACAAAGGTGGAGAGAGACTGAGTTAGGTGAATAGTAAGATGTAGGTAAAAGGTGGAAGGGTAAGGCAGAATGCAAGAGATATTCACAGGAGGGTTAGGTATAGAAAAAAGACAAATGTGCAGGGAAGGAGGAAGGTAAGAGAGGTAGCTATAAAAAAGCAGTAGACAAAGACCATAGACAATGCAAGTATGCAGTATAATCACAATAGAATATAACAGGTGCACTACAATACTAGTATAATAGGCAGTATGATCTCAATACTAATAACGGTTTTACCACAGTTCTATCTTATACAAATATCCTAGTCCCTTTAGGAGGAAGGGATCGACAGCATTAGGCAAAAGTACACACCGGTGATTAATGAAGTACACACCAGTGATTAATGATAGCAGAGCCTGTAATACATCGAGTTAACCAAAAGTGTATGTTTGCAATGTATGTGATTAACAAACTGGCTCAGTAAACATGTACATTTGTAGAGCCCAATGTTGGCGTCTTTATGAAAGTTGAATTACAGTACTTTAAATGTAAGGCCGATGATGAGAATGGCGGTCTACACACGTCCTTGTTGGCATCTGTTTGGTAGTTGATTTACTAGCAGTTTGGATATAAGTATAAGAAAAAGACAGCACAAATACCTCAATAGCATTCAGTAAATGCCCATTTGGTGTCGTTTTGCTAGTCGTCTTAGCGGAAGCCCAATATATATGAAACCAATACAGAGTTGTGCAAAGAACACTCCAAAATGTATTCCTTAGCACCAATGTACCCGAAAACCAAGATGTCAATCTTTCATACGTCTGCCGTTGAAACCAGTGGAACAATAGGAATTTGTAACTGATGAAAACCAAATGTAAAATACTTGATATGCCAATAAGGTGCTTTGGAATAAAGCTTCAACAGCATCTTATACGCCAACAGTCAAATAGAAAAACAGAATGTCTAGGTTTGACTCATCAGCTGTGATGTTCGTTAAAGTCAATAATTCTAGTTGCTCCGTCAAACACACTTTGACTGTAATGCTACAGTTATCATTAAAATTAGCCACACAAGGACCACATAAATCAAAACTGTGTCTTCACTTAGACCACAAAAATCCTATAAAGGACAGATGTTGGGCAGCTGGAACCAATCAAAAACAACCAAACCAAATTGCTCGAAAAAAGGAAGGAGAACCAAGCTCTACTATAGCAGCTATTCAACGCAGAAGTTGTAAATTCATCAACCGTCACTTCCGTAAAACTTCCTTTGAAGAATACTAGGCAATGATGATTAATGGAGCCCAATAGCCTTGTTATTAGACCAATGCTGTAAAAAATGTCAAGGCATAAGTACACAATCTAATACAGTCTTATACTGCCTTATAAAAGTTGTAAAAATTGATAAATGGCAGTTAAAGGTATGATGTTGTAGCTGTACATCCCCCAGAATAAATGAACTTGAAGGTATGGTGTTGTAGCTATTCAGCCCACAGGATAAGCAAACTTTTCTGCCAATAAGTAATTTGAAATAATTTGAATGATTACCAGCTGTGCTGTTGCAGGTACGGTGTTGTAGCTGTTCAGCCCACAGGATAAGCAAACTTTTCTGCCACGCTGCCTCCCAGAGAAACCAGCCCCAGACTGACTGTGATCTGAAACACCTGCCGACTTCCAACTTGGTGTCAGTATGAAATGACACATAGACAAGGAGTACCTTGTCCTTGTTGTACAGTGTCTTATTTCTTGTTTTTGTTTGATATAAATGCAAAGATGAAATGGTTCAGTGTTCTCACTGTGTCTGTGCTCCAGCAACCAATCAGCTGCAATAAATTTGAACAGCCATTTCATAATTAGACAGTAATAATTACAGAGGGTATAGGACATGGGTTATTTATCCATATCTGCCTAAATCATAAGGGCTATTGCTGCTATACTTTGAGAAATATTATATATTCACCTGGAATATTTTTATTTGCTTTCCTTTCAATGGTTTATTGAGGTACACATATTTATAAACTAGTTACCCTCTGTAGAAATGCACGCATGTGTGTGTGTGTGTGTGAGTGTGTGTGTGTGTGTGTGTGTGTGTGTGTGTGTGTGTGTGTGTGTGTGTGTGTGTGTGTGAGTGTGTCTGTATGCATTATATCATTCTGCCCATTGACAATATTTGTAGAAATTGTAATGTATTTATTTGTAATAAATGGCATATAATCATAATACAAATGAGTACATTTTTCAATATGTTTCACTATATACCGCTAACCAAGAGAAATTAGTAAAGCAGGCTTTATTATTATTTAGTTCTCAATTTCTAGGTTTTATTTTTCAAACATTCCATATGCAGTTATTTTTTTTTCCACTTTCTTAGATCTACTGCAGCAGTAACTTAATATATTTACACAGCGATGATGTGTATAATTTTATTTTTAGATTTATTTCAGCATTTTTAACATAATTTACTATGCTGTGATGCCGATGTTGTTTCAGATTCCCTCTGACAATGAAAAATCTCCTCTCACGATGCCAGTACAGCATATATATGACAATGACTACACCACCCCTAGTGTGACCATTAAACAGAAACCCAAAGACTAGCTCATACAACAACAGTAGATGCATAGCTGACTCCTGCATAATCTTGTTATAAGTTTCACAGTGATAGTACACCCAATTTTAAACCATACACTTCGCAAATGTAATACTTAATTTTTCCTTCACTTGAAGCAGTATGCCTAGATCATCTCCCCTGTGATTAGTACACCAGTGTGTTTGCACTTTTACTGTGGCAGTAGCTGACAAGCGGTCACATTGCATGAAAACCTCAAATTGCTTCAACAGTTCTGCAAACAAGTACCTACTGATGTCAGAAACGAGGCAGAAAAAGTAAAGACTTGAATTGCTTCCTTTTTAAAAATGTCAGGCACCTCTCACACAAATTAATTGTGTTTGCTAAACGTACTTTTCTGTAGTACAATGAGTCTGTTGGCAGCCGCTGGGGATTATAGAAGTTCTTTAAGTGAAGCACTTATGTTAATAGTGGCCTAACTCATGAATGGTTTTTAATCACTCTTTGTACAAATTGTGGATGTTGGCGTAGTCATGGTAACATTCTTTTTTACTCTTGTAAACCCACATGAGTTCCTATGAGGCTGACTGAGCATGTGTGGGCAGGCCAGTGAGAGAGATAGGGTCAACATAGCATATATTTTGCATTTGCAGAATGGAGGTGCTAAAGAGCATAGTTACTCTAAATGCTAAGCTTCCATTTCTTACACCTTTATTACACCCTGGCATCCTAACATTTCTGGTATTACATTTTAGACATCCCACTAAAGGCTGTACTTACTGAGATGTCCGGTGTTGTGCAGGTGCAGAAAAACAAAATGGTATAACCGCAATATGCCAGACATTATTATATGGAACGAGACCTGGAATATGGTCTGGCTTCTAAAGGCACTGTGTAGGGCATGGCACCCTGATGGTGCAGTAAGGAATCAAACATCTTTCCTCACTTGCTAGACAGAAAGCACTGGGAGTGCCTGCTAATAAACACCATACCATGTGGTACGATCTTCTGATTTACAAATACTTACTAGTCCCTTGTATAAGATATTTACCTGAGACTGTCATGTCAGGGCCAACACTGATGCTACTTGGCATACTTGCTCTGCTGAGCAGTGCAGGCACCACTAAAATGACATTTAGAGGCACCATCCTGACCTGAATTGATGGTGTGAAGAAGTCAAAACAAGGGAACCTGAGATGTATTGCAAGAATGTGTGCACTCTATGGGGATAATTGACCTCCTGATTAATAAATAGTAGGTTGTAGGCATGTAACTAAATTTTCGTATTTGATTCTGTACCTGAGGAAGCCACAGATGAGAATTGTCTTTGATAACGAAGCAAGATGAAAAGGTGTCCAGGTGCAGGGGTGCACCTTTTTTTACTTGCTTTGTTTGACTGCACTTACAATAGAAAGTTGCATTATTGCATTATTTCTGGGACAGCAACATGCATATCATTTACCCCTAATTTGCTAAGTCTTGGTATATGTATATAAAAAACAAAAGTTCACATGCCTGATACAGCACAATCCTGGGAGTTAACAAAACAAATTTGCTGTTCCGAAAAACACACACACAACACAAGCACACCAAAAACCTTATAAACCGACACTAAACCTTACATGCACAACTATCTATGCACTAACCTTAACCCAAACCCTAACCCTAAGGTCCGTCACTATCGCACACTTACCTTACCCACACCCTAACCCTAAAGTCCATCACTATCGCACACTTACCTTACCTGCACCCTAATGTCTGTCACTATCGCATGCTTATACAGTTGCGCTGAAATGCAACCAGACATGTTTCGCATGTCAGTGTTTTCAGCGTCAGGATTTCAACTTGTCGGGTATTTCCGTTGATGGTCTTCTGGTGTCGGTCATCTCATTGTTGTTGTTTTGGCTTGTCAGTCTTATCAGGTAGACCTATATATATATATATATATATATATATATATATATATATATATATATATATATATACATACATACATAGGCATTGGCAATAAGCGCTTTGGATGCTAGTGTCTGTGTGTCTGTGTGTCTGTGTGTGTGTGTGTGTGTGTGTGTGTGTGTGTGTGTATGAGACTGCTCCAGTTGTAGGCCTGTACAAATGTAAGCATTACAGTACATAGTAGATGCAGAAGGACAAGTGGTCACTGACCCACGCTAATGTCCAAGCATTTGTTAGGTAGAGCAGCATTCCTGTATTGTAGTATAATTGGCACAAGGAGTAATATGCTGTCAGAGGGCTTACCTGTGATCACTTTAAGATAACACATCATATAACAGCACTCCTTACATACCAGACACCTAGTCTGCTAATTAGCTTTTTATATTTTTGAATCTGTAGTTATAATTTGCATGGCACCAGTCATAAATATGTCTTTAGACTTTATGTACCAGTTTTCCTTTCTTAAGCTCCTCCTTTCCTTACTTGCCATCCTTCTTTTTTAACTTATTTTATTCTGCAAGTTTTGTTATTTGTATTCCATTGTTTTGTTATTATGCACAGCAATTTCCATGACAATGCCAGTGGCTAGGCCTGGGTCCATAGTCTCCAGTAGGCCTAGACACCCCCTGCATTTTCCAAGGCAAACGAATGGGCTGATTCCCTGGGGGCTGCACCAGGAGATTGTGAGATGTTGACTTCTCCTGTCCCTGGTGGTGCCTCACCCATTGACGGTGCCATTACTTTCCGGCAGCCCTACCACTGGTGAATATATGATCTGCAGGGAGCTGGTGGATGGTATAGGGGCTAAACCTACCATATCCCCATCCAAGTGTAGCCATACCTTTCATTTCAGTGCCTTCTAATGTGTGTTGTCCAGTCTTCCTCACCTGTTCTTCCTTTGTCTCCGTTTCCCTCTACCACTTTCCTTACCTCTAGTTTGTTAGCACCTCCCCATCAGTTTTGACCGTTGTTACGTTTATATGTTTACCTT
The DNA here is from genome assembly GCF_019279795.1 of Protopterus annectens. NCBI lineage: Eukaryota > Metazoa > Chordata > Ceratodontiformes > Protopteridae > Protopterus > Protopterus annectens. The sequence goes on from NC_056740.1 coordinate 98,994,556, forward strand.
TGCTACTTATCCTTGCCCTCTTACTATACATTCACATTCTCTTGCACTCTGTTCAGAGGGAAAACATTAGAAATGTGTTCCATCAAAGAAATTCCCCCAAACTCCTTTTTCCCCTCACATTCTTACCTTCTTAGTTTCCTTTGTGTGATTTCTACTGCTTGCTGTCCCCTTTTACGTACTTTACTATCCTATCTCTCACCCCCTTAGCACAAAAGATGTGGACAAAGCCAAAAATAATGTGTGTGTATGTGTGTGTGTGGGGGTGGGGGGGGGGCACAAAGGTCTAATTGTAGGGAGAGATTTTAATATTGTTCTTATAAATGTATAAATTACTTTGAATAAAGGATCATGCATTTTTCTGAAGAATATGAAATCTGAAACTCAAAGGTCTGCCATTATTTAGTGATTTTGATCCACGATGATATGTAGAAAACTACAAATTTTATGAGGAACAGGCCAAAAATATAATCAAAAATCTGGATACTCTGGGACAATTTGCACAGCTGAGAGGCATGCTTGCTATACTTGCGTTTTCACCCTTCAGTATGACAAAAAAGAGAATTAAACAATATTATGTCCCCTTTAAAGCGGTCTTCCACTTTTCGTGTCTTATTGCTTGCATACATGCTAAGGTGTGGACACCCTCTAAGTGCAGCACTTTTTTTAAATCTGACTTCATAGAGCCACGAAGGCAGCTTCCTCTTCAGGGCCGGCCTTAGGTCAAGTGGTGCCATAGGCAGGAGGGTTCCACAGCGCCCTCAACGCACCACCTGATGCCTCCATCCCGGTCTATTTACACCATCCAGTTTACTGAAAAGCGTCCCTGCTAGAGTGGCACCCTAGGCGGACGCCTAGTTTGCCTATGCCTAAGGCCAGCTATGTTCCTCTGGGATCGAGTATGATTAATAATTAGCTGTAACTATAGCTGAACATTTTCACTTTGTTAACTGATAATGATCTCTAGGTCGCATCATTCCCAGCTCAGTATCAGCATAAAGCTATGTGCGATCACACTCAGCATGTTTCTGAATTCCTGGGAAAGAGTCAGAAATAGGTGCAGCTGCATGCTCAAGGCTAGATGCAACCATTTCCTTTCTTACAAAAAAAATGTCCAAATCATATTCATTCACTCAAGACATTTTGCAGAACACAAGTAACAGGAAGCTGATCCCATTTAAGCAAAATAATTATTGAAAGTATTTAAAAGTTTTCAGATCATACTCAACCTTTCAGATGTATCTCCAAAATGCATGCCAGCTACTTTTAGTTGACATAACACACATGTTGCAACACTGTGTATATAAAAATAAAATGAAATAAAACAGAACTGCCAGCAAAATATAGCTATTACAGAACATAGCCCATTAAAGCTAAAACAGTGTGAAAAAGAAAGAAAGTAAACTCAGCATGAAATACTCATGGATTCAGAAGGAACACTGCCACTCACATTGAGAGCTGTGGTGAAAAAGGTCTTGTGTCCCCACTGTGAGATTTTGTGATTCAGCAGTATATTAACCGCAATGAAGAAAGACCCCATTATCGGGTAATTTGTATGTCTCTGCCGAATCACTGTTAACCAAACCTAGTTCAGATCAACATTTTCCTGCATTAGGCAACAGTGGAGGCCAATGTATGGCATTAGCACAGACAGTCTATGCTACACAATACACACACACATCCATTCTATACACACACACACACACACACACACACACACACACACACACACACACACACACACACATACCTAAACTTCTCCATGACTATAACCCCCCCCCACTACAACCTCCAAGGCAGACACACACTTACATATGCAGTCCCACAAATATCCACACTCAGACACATCCTAACACTACCTAACAACTATACTCCCCTGCACTTGCCTGCACCACAGGGGATGAGCACAGCCTTGTGAATGAGTTCATTACCATGAGGAGCCATGCTAATTTATCCAGCTGAGCAATTCTCTGTATGTCTCAATTGTATAAATGCCTTACCTCAGGCAGTTCTGGGGGTGAGCTAACTATATATGCCTCTCCCCAGAATGCACCACTAGCATCAAGCTTGGCTGCTGAGACAGCCCATCACTGTGCTGTATGTCTTTTTGAAAAAGCACCATGGTAGGACTATCACTGAATTCAGAATTATTAAGGTGATGTGTTCACATCATGTACACCCCATGGCAACCTTTCTGCATTCAGGCCACAGTATCACTGAATGAAATAAATAAAAATGAGATACCAAGCAAGCAGTAATTTAGAGATAAGACAATTCAAATATGTGGCAATTTGCCAAAATAACACAGCCAAATGTTTGGCCCACTTGTCGGTCTCTACTGCATATCTGAGACCCATAATTATTAGCCATATGTTCATTGGTAATAACTAGGCTTGCAGTCCAAGAGATTATTAATGTGCCCAGCATTAATTATTAACTTCACTGAAGCATTATCAGGTTAAGAGACTTTCTGAAGGTCTCGCTGTAGGGAAATGAAGGAATCAAACTGTGTACCGCCTGAAGGATCTTGTTAAGTGCTCATAGCCTTAATCCACAATGCTAACTGCCAAAAATTTAAAAAATATGCAAAACTAAATGAGAACAGAGAATGTTAATAATTACTAATCTCATTTCAATATGTATTTTGCATGGTACACACACTTTAGATCCACCACTGTTTTTCGTGTAGCTACCACTGCTTATGTATACTAACTCCAAGACTGCTATATGTTGGAGAAAAGAAAATACTCCCAGCTAGAACTGTCTTGGACAAAGTACAAGTCCCCATTTCACACTTTGAGTTTCACTAGTCTGAGCTCACAGTTATAAGTCTCTGAATATAAAACTATTACCCATGTCATATATTTTATCTTGCTACTTGTGAAACTTAAAAGGAGCCTTGGAAGAATCAACATCTCTATAAAGACAGCTGTTAGATTTCATACTGATATTTCCAAGATTGCTGCATTTGATAACAGAGAGTGTATTCCTAAGAGTTTAACATTTTAATGTAGATTTTTTTAAGCTTGTCAGATATTTGAGAAATCCTTAATGTTGGTATTGGCTATATGTAACACCAGGCAGTCAATACTTTTCTTTCTTATATACAAATAAATTATTATTGTTTCTTATAGTTTCTATGAGGATAGCAGGGTCATAGTTTGCTGGAAGATCTCAAGAGCAGTATATTATTTCTGTCATTCTAGCTTCCATGTCAGTGAGTTTCTTTTTGGTATAATAATTTCTTTATGATGTATGTTCTGTCTATCTTCCATTTTTATTCACTTACCTTCTGAAGCAGATATTCCAGTTTCTGGGTCTCAGTTCTTTTAACAGTGCCAGCCAAAGACAAACTCCATTTGTAGCTTGGGAAACCATTCGGTCATCTAAATCTCGCAAAGAGGAAACAACTTATTTTAATTATTTCTTACTGAAAGATTCAGCTGGGACTTTTCTTTTGAAATATGAAGTTTTTTTTCTTTGTTTTATTGTATTTAGTTCTTGTCATTAGCTCTTTCTACCAAGTCTTAGTTTCGGTAGATTGTACTCCCATATTTTCCTGGATTTTCAGTTCTCTTGCCATTCAATAAGACAGAAATCATTCTTTTGCATAATCCCACAAAGAACAAACAAGATAAAAGAAGACGTAAGCAAAGATTTAATTGAAACTCCGAGTAAAAAAGCACTTCTTCATGAAGGAATTCTTAAATTTGCTTCCCAGCTGTGGGACCTTCTGTGCATATAATGCATATCCTCTTTATGAGTCTATTTTTTTCTAGGTGGTCCAGTTTCCATCCACACCATCAAGGGAAGTATTTAGATGAATTGGCAGTCTTCCAGATTGTCTCTGTGTATGTGATGTGACTGTTGGACTGGCATCCCACCCAGTATTATTTCTTGCCTTCCTAACGTCCCATCTGGAAGTTTTTTCTTCTGTAGGATAATGTTGATGTTGACAATAAGCAAACTAAATATTTTGTTATATATTCTGTAAAAAATATTGGAGATAGCATAGCAGGTGTCTGGAATCTTTGTGCATGAGTATTTAAACACTGAAGCTGAAACTGCTTTGGGCAAAGTAGAATTCTTATATGTGATATCTACAAATGGTGCTTTAGAAAGGGTTTCAGGATTCTGCTGCCATCTTAAAACTGATTAAAATGACTGCATCTAAAATGAAACCATAAATCTTACTTTAGTCACTGAAATATCAATGTGCTAGTAAGTGGAATAAATGCAAACAGTTGTGGATGCATGAGGGAACAAAACATTTAAACCATACAACAACACCAGAATGTGTAGGTTCATTTCTTATTGAGCCATTTTATTATCTTATGAAAAAGTCAGAAGCTCTGTAATAAAAACATTTCCAACAAAGTTTGTCAAGACTATGCTGATGAAATACCTGTAAGCATTTTTATTGGGTCTATATCATATGAGTGAATCGCACAAATATCGAATGTACTGGACCTCAAAGTGCTTTTTCTGAGATTGCCCACACCCCCCGCTAAATATATATTCCAACTCCGAGATCGCACTACAGTGAGGAATGGGCAAATATCCCATTCTTCACTGTACCACGATCTCAGAAAAAGCACTTTGAGATACGATACGTTCGATATTATGAGCGTTCACAATTTGTGCAATTCCCTCATATGATATAGACCCTTTTTATTTGCAGTCTTAGTGCCTTTAAACAGTATGGGTCCTGGAACTAGATATAGATTAAAAACATTCTGTGTGCATTTACCTTGCTATGACTTGCTTAAATTTTGAAGAAAGTATCATAAAAGGCCCTCTTGTAGACAAAGACCCAGCAAGCACCATCATAATAATTTATGTGCCTTTTCAAAATAAAATGCATCGTAGTCTATATGCTGACAGAGATGAAAATGTAATTTTAATATTTGTTTATATATATATATATATATATATATATATATATATATATATATATATATATATATATATATATATGTACATATACATATATACACACACACACACTGTATTTCTTTCTATGTTTTTTCCAGGGTGTTCATGATATAAGCCCTACCCCAAAAATAAGCCCCAGTTAATATCATCAGCAACACACAACTGATGTGTTAAATTATAAAATATTATTGACACCCATTGACTGAGGTTATCGTACTCTGTTCACCTTTTTCGGACACCCAAATTCTTCTCTTTGCAGAAAGTCGTAAGACACTGAGAGGCCTCTATGATTCTTAATGTAACCCTAATCATCGCTCACACTTGAAGGTTGAGATCCTTGGCCCATAAACCCACACAGGTGTACTTTGATCGGTCAAAGTACAGACAACATGCAGGAAGCACGCGCTCATGGTAAGGAGCAGCTGTGGTAGTGTCTTCTCTTCATAACTGGTGCCATTTTGTGTTGCTACTCCAGTCGCGTAAGTCTTCAATTAACCCCCTCAAAGACAAGATGAGTGCAAAAAGGAAGAGCTATTCTGTCGAGTACAAGAAAGGAATCGTGGAGGACTCCCGGGGATAGAACCTGATGGCTTTCTGTAAAGAGTTAAAGTTAGATCTCTGAATGGTCTGAAAATGGCGAGCAGCGTACATTAACCTCAGTCAACAGGCCGATGAGGGAAAACCTAAGAAGTGTAAGTGTGGATCAGGTCAGCAACCATTATTTCCTGAGCTTGAAGACATCATCTGTGAGTGGATTGCTAGCAGGAGAGCAAAGGCTTTGGTTGTGCGCAGGGCTGATAGTCAAGCATTTGCCCTTGCAATGGCACCACAGTTAGAAATATCCCCAGAAGAATTCAAAGCATTACAACATTGGCTGGATGGCTTCCTTCAGCGATATGAACTGTCTCTAAGAAGATCAAGAACACTGTACAAGCTGGAAGATACTGAAGATATTAAACATGCTCTTGCATTCAAGTCCTTTGTTGATGGCATTGACTTTTCTAAATACCAACTCTCCAACATGATTGCTATGGATGAAACTGCAGTGTTTATGGGCCAAGGATCTCAAACAACAGTTGATCAGAGGGGTGCCTCGTCAATCTAGATTCCCAACACTGGTTACGAGAGTGCACGTGTTACCTGTATTTTGGCAATTCGTCTAGATGGAAAGAAAACCCCACCTTTAATCATTAGTAAGGACAAGAAAGGTAAGATTGAACATTTTTCAGGCATTTACATTCTTGAGACCAAAAAATACTGGTGCACACAAGCAGTTATAAGGAAGTGGGTCGATGTAATGCTGCCACTTGTTTTGCGAGGTGCCGAAAGAGGTCTGCTATTCTGGGATTCAGCCAGCACTCACTGCGCTAAAGAAATGAAGAAATACCTAGCACAGAGGAGAATAGATCAAATAATGATTCCCACAGGAATGAATGCCTATCTCCAGACTCTTGATATTGCAATAAACAAGCCATTCAAGGACCATTTGCACATGGAACTCAATAACTACATTGAAAATAGAATGGAGAGAAATCAGCATGGAAACTTTGTGAAGCATAGCCTGCAAGAGATTGTGACTTGGGTGAAAAATTCATGGGTTAAAATCAATGACAGCTGTGTTGCCAATGCACTATGAGCAGGCTACTTGGACAAGCAGTGCTCATTTAAGGAGAGCTCAATTGCTAGGCATGACATACTGGGGCCAATGGTGCTACTGGAAATGGAGCCACAAGAAATTTGGGGGTTGGACACTTATGACAATGTTCCAGAAGAAGATGACATGACTGTATTTGAATAAATGTGAAAGCCAAGGTGCAGATATTCTGGAGTTGAAATGTTTATTGCACTGTTTATGTAGAATTCTCACACAACTGTCAACCTGGTATTAGAACTGTTGTCCAATAATAGAAAAGTACGAAATAAATGTCAATTTTTGTACATGAAGAAATGTCAATTTGTGTTCATTAATATAGCAATAACCCACGCCTGAGTGTTTTACCCACGGTTGGTGTGGTTTGGTCACAAGGGCGAAGACCGAGTGGCCAAACAAAGACAACCGTGGGTAAATCCAGCATTACCCACACCCAGAAGTGGGTTATTGTTGTTATACAATGACATTATTTAAGAAAAAAAATAATTACTTTTCTTAAATAATGGCATTGTATAATGAATGCCTCCTTGCTGCCCTTCTGCAGCTGTCTGGTATTCTGCGGCAGTTCTGATGTACTGCGCATGTGTATACTTAGGCAGTACATCAGAGCTGTGGGCAAAAGCAACGGAGAAAGCAATATCTCCGTTGCTTTGTACAAACTGTCTCGCTATGTTAAAGGAGATTAACATAGCGAGACAGTTTTGAAAAAAAGCAACGGAGAAAGCAAGGTCTCTGTTGCTTTTTAGTATCTCTCTATGTTAAATGGGTTTAACATAGCGAGCCAGCTTAAAAAAAAGCAACAGAGATGCTCCATTGCTTTTTCTAAAGCTTTTTTGCTATGCTAAAATCATTTAACATAGCGAGACAGGTTGTAAAAAGCAACAGAGATCTTGCGTTCTCCGTTGCTGTAAAAAATAAATAAATAAATAAATAAAAAAGGAGTTATACTAATGGAAAAAGTCCGGACGACCAGACCTTTTTCCATTACTATAACTCTGATTTACAACTTGCATGTTTTGGAATATTAATGGGGGGGGGGGGCAGTGTATAATATAGCAATAACCCATGTTTGTGGTAATGCTGGATTTACCCATGGTTGGCGTGGTTTGGTCCCGAGGGACCAAACATAGCCAACCGTGGGTAAATACAGCATTACCCACACCCAGAAGTGGTTATTGCTATTATACCATTGATTATTTAAGAAAAGAAACTATTTTTCTTAAATAATGGCATAGTATAATGCCTGTTTACTGCCCTTCCGCAGATGTCTGGCATCCGGCAGTTCTGATGTACCGCGTGCCTGCACAGTGCATCAGAGCTGCAAAAGCAACGGAGAAAGCAAGATCTCCGTTGCAGTATTGTTTCGCTATGTTAAATGGGTTTAACATAGCGAGACAGTTTAAAATAAGCAACGGAGATGTCCGTTGCTTATTTTAAACTGTCTCGCTATGTTAAACCCATTTAACATAGCGAAAAGAAAAAGCAACGGAGATCTTGCTTTCTCCGTTGCTTTTTAAAACCTGTCTCGCTATGTTAAATGGGTTTAGCATAGCGAGACAGTTTAAATAAGCAACGGAGATCTCCGCTGCTTATTTAAAAGTCTCGCTATGTTAAACCCATTTAACATAGCGACAGCAGTTTAGTAGAGTTATACTAATGGAAAAGTCCGCGACCGGACCTTTTTCTATTAGTATAACTCGATTTACAATGTGCACGCTGGCCAATCAGCGTGCACGTTTTGGGGGGGTCATGGTATAATAATCAATTTTTATACATGAATAACTGAATAAAGGTAGATTATTGTACGGTGTGGATAAACAAGGCATCCCCTGATAATAAGCCCTAATTCGCATTTCACCGGGAGAAAGAATATAAGACCCAGTCTTATTTTCGGGAAAATACGGTATAATATATATATATATATATATATATATATATATATATATGTGTGTGTAAAACACTAGGTTGCTATTTTTCTGTACAGACATAAAATAATTATAGACAGTGGATACATTTTGTGAGTTGACATTCAAACATGGAAGGTATATGTGTGTGGGTTGCTTGCATCCATATATTAATATTTTTCAGTTTACTCTCAATACCCAGTCCTTTAGGTAATAAATGAATAACTATTTTGTTTTGCAGTATAATGAAGAAATTCATTATGTTGAACCTTGTTTGAATGGGACTTTAGTACAAGCAGACAGAAACAACAAAGAGGTAAGCTCCTTTCTCCTTTAAGCACATTGTCAAAACCAGTGATTTATCATACTTATTTATACTGAAATGTTTGTCATGAGTTGGTGTATGGCATTACTATTTTTCATTCTTGGATATATGTACATATATCAGTTTAGTATAAACCAGTTTTGCTATTTTATTCTCTTAGATATCCTTGCTTTCTCCATACAAACAACTACTGTAACTTTGTAGACTGAGATGTTTGTTGTCATATTTGTTTTACTGCTGTGCAAAAGTTAACTGCTGTGTAATATTAAAGGCATAAATTCCCCAGTAAAACATTATGTATTTTTTGCAATTAATGAAAATTTGGAAGTAAATTGTCAAGCATCAATGTCTACTGCATGTTATGTTTTAGATAAGTTGTATTTTGGTGTATTTGGAGAAAATAATTATAGAAAAGCCGAGATATGTTCTCAGTACTTGCAGAAAACAGGTGCAGAAAGAACTCTTTCAATATCGAATACAGATCCCTACCACTGGTATGAAAATCATGTCATGAATTATATATGCAGGAGTGTATGCCATGGGATCAGCAGATATAAGATATTGTTACATCATGCTGTGAAAACAGGAAGGCAGAAATGTGGGTAGGAATAAGCATAAGTACTTCAAGAAGAATAACATGCATATATCAAATGTTTGAATGAATTTGGTAGTGCTGCTACTGTGGGGCAGTGACAAAGGCCATCGCAGTTTCCTTTGTCAAGCACCCATACCACAAGGCCAGAGGTATGTTTTCCTAGCCTGCCTTGGTTTTTAAACTTTTCTAAACAGTATACTGCTATGATTGCATCATCAGTCATCAAGTGTTTCAAGTTGTCTGAGGGGAATCTGGTGTTCCAAACATGTTGCTTGAATCTCCACCAGAAGGCCTCAGCACGCTGGAGCAGAGCTTGGCAATTTTATCTATTCTTTGAAAATGATTTCATGTCATCATGTAAATAATTTAGCTACAGTATGATGCTGAAAGTATTTATCAATCATCAGTTGTACTTAAGTGAATCCCAATTCATCAGTGCAGATCAGTCACACCACAAGGTGTCAGATCTCTGGAATGGACATTACTATAGTTCCTGTAGAGGGTAGGTCAGCTCTCTAGAATGGACATTACTATAGTTCCCGTGGTGGGTACTGAAAGACAGAATAAATAAATACACATATACATACATAAATAACGTAGCTTCCCCTGCAGGTGAAGGATCAGGAGTTGACAACATTCCATTTGTCATGCTCTACTTCAGTAAAGAAACAACACACCATATCAGCCTTTAACAACCTTTTATTAACTTCATAAAACATAACTTATTGCATCACGCCTTTATTGCATCATTTCAGCTTATTAATCACAAGAAAACATAGTTTTAACCATTCATCAGGGCAGCATATCACCACTCATACTGCCGAAATAAGCAGTGTCCTCGTCTCTGCTCACTTAATCTTAATAATCAAGTAGCATCTGACTACTCACTTTTAGCCCAAAATCCTTACATCCATTCAAACATCAGAGGAGGAATCAGCATCCAACTGCTCACTTTCATCCCCTAAATTCCTTATAACAATCCAAACACCAGAGGGGGAACAGAAGAGTGACAAGCCTGCCCCTTCTCCATCTAAGCAAAGATCCCCTGCTGGGAAAACAATCCTATCTACCCCAGAAAAAGAGGGAGGGATGGGTGGGTGGCAAGATCATGCCAAAATGTGATCCCTAAACCAACTACCCTCACATAAAACCACTCTGAGCCCCACCCTACTCCTTCCTCACTTCCTACAACCTTCCTTCAATTAATTAACCCTTCCTTACCCAACCTTATCTACCCTTCCATGTCATATTAACCTTGCAATCCTTGCCTGACCCCTCCAACCCAAACCTACCCCCCCAAAACACCCCAACTTGCTCAACCTAACTGTTAAACTTCGAAGGTGTCCCTTGACAAAGTGATTTGTTCCCAAACCTCATTTACTATTCCAAATGCAACTAGTACTACTCAATAGACATTCACAGCATTAGGTACCTAATTTAGCTGATGAATTACGTAGTTGGTTCTGCTTGATGAACTGGCAGTTTAAGTATTCTTAAAGCATATTAGATCTTTCACATCTCCTTGGACTATTATCATTCTGTCTGATGCAAATTACTCAAAACATATTTTATTCATGCATCCCTGATCATGCATATTGCTGTGTGAGAAATGAAGGTTGGGCTAGACTCAAAACACATTGCAAAATAAAGTCTACTTTGCATCAGGATACAGACTATTTCTCTGATAACACCCTCAGACAACACTTCATCATTATAATCTCATTGAAAATATACTGATTTTGATTAAACATTCTTGTAAAGGCAATTATCAGAAAAAAACTGCAATAATTAACCTGCCCAACAAACCATTATTTTCTGTTTCACTTAGCTATCAGTGGAACTAAAACGTGGCCTTCTGTAAACTCAGTCACAGGACTAATTGATAGGATAAAAGATTCTTTCTGCTTCAAAGATAGAAATATGAAAATACTCTTTTTCAGAGAATTTTAATCATATAAAGGGAACAGTCAATGTATTTATCAGTGGCAAATGTTGGTCTGTGTTAGCGTTTGCTGAGGATGGCTAAGGATGTGTTACTATATAGCTGTAGAAACAGTAAAAGTCCATGGCAATTCTAATTATTCAATAGACAATGTGAGGGTGCCTATGTAAGGGGGGGGGGGTCAACCTCATGCCAAGATGAAAGGCAATACATTTCAAAGCATCTACAAATGAAAGTATTACATTTATTATGATGTCCAAAACTGATGAGCTATATTTCAGATTAATATAATGAAAATTAACAAAGTTAGAAGGTTACAATTGCTATAAGTAACATCAAAGCATTTGACTTAAGATGCATTAATCACGTCTCTCAGATTTTCAGCATCTGTTTAACCTTAAAGTATGGCTTCACACTTTTGAATGTATGTATTTATTTATCTGTTTATTTATTTATTCATTCATTTTTGATCTGCAGCAGTCTCTGAGTTACAGAAAATTATTGATATTGAATATTTTGATCTTCTATTTTTAACAATTTTAAAAACAATTGTAAAATAAATTCAAGATGAAAACAGAAGCATTAAAACAGAAAACAATATTGTTAGGGAAAGAAAGATCATGATATTGTCCCGGTCCCCTTCAAGAAACACATCACATGAAATGACATTTGCCGACCTTTATTAATTTCCATAAACATAAACATTAACCAGTATTCATTCATTTCAACCAAACATGATACAGGTGAAATAACATCCATGTAACATTATCATAGGACAGGACAGCGTAAACCTGGTCATCCTGATCAGTAAGCAGCATCCATACCTCCACTCACTTACTTATGAAGCAGTGTACCTGCTCACTTCTGTTACCATTTATTGCATTATACCATCAACCAAATAAGCAGCTTCTTCCACTTACGTATGTACTTATCAAGCAGCATAACCACTCACTTTCCTTTCCCAACTTATTGAATTGACCATCCAACACCAGAGGGGAGAACAGAAGGGGGCAAGCATGCCCCTCTTCTCCACCCTATCCAAACTAGATATATCCACATTCCCACTAATAAAAAGGGGGAGGGTGGGCGGCTAAAAAGTTCATGCCAAAATGTGACTCCTACTCTAGTTACACTTGCCTAACATCCTTTAAGCCCCTCCCTACCCCTTACCTCACTTCCTCCCAAACCTCATGCATTCCTGTTTAACCATATCCTCCCCCTATCCTCCCAGTTCGTGCTACTCTAACCCCACCCTTGAAGATGTCCCTGGACAAATTGGTCTGTTGCAAATCTCATTTGTCCTGGTCCCCTTCAAGAAACGCATCACACCACATGACATTTGATGACCTTTATTAATTTCCATAAACATAAACGTTAACCAATATTCATTCATTTCAACCAAACATGATACAGGTGAAATAACATCCATGTAACATTATCATAGGACAGGACAGCATAAACCTGCTCATCCTGATCAGTAAGCAGCATCCATACCTCTACTCACTTACTTATGAAGCAGCATACCTGCTCACTTTCGTTACCATTTATTGCATTATACCATCAACCAAATAAGCAGCCTCCTCCACTTACTTATGTACTTATCAAGCAGTGTAACTGCTCACTTTCCTTTCTCAACTTATTGAATTGATCTTCCAACACCAGAGGGGCATCAGAAGAGGGCAGGCCTGCCCCTCTTCTCTGCCCATCAGCTTGACCAGGCTGTTGCCCCTCTCTCCACCAAACTTCCATCATCTAGGTGCCATTAGGGGATAAGGCCAAACATCATTCGGTGTACAATAATTACCAGGACATTACCAGCCCCTGGCAATTACCTAATGATTACCAGGGTATGACATGCCACTGGACCAGAAAAAGTCGATCTCCAACCACCAAAACTAAATAAAAGCAATTGCATACCAGCCTTCCCATAGCAACCCCTTTTACTTGCCCAATAACATGTAGAAACAACCCGAAAACTTTCAAATACCATTTAACAGCAGCCTTGCTAATACCAACTACCCATTATAAACAGTAAGCCTCCTAAACCCCATGATATCTTTAGCAATTTGACCCCTCTTAGTTCTGTCAGTACCCTTGAATGCCACCAGCAATATACCAAACTTGAAAAATGCCCTATGCCACCTGGTTGAAACAAGATTAGCGACATGCCAACTCCGTCCAGAATGTAGAAAATAAACCATACCCTTTCTCTCCTTCAAGTACGGAAAATCAAGCCACACTTATCATGCAAGGACACCCCCTCTAGCTCACCACCTGAACACTCTAACTCAATGCAACCCACTAACCCCCTACTTCTGAAGTCTGTAACCCTACCCGAGCCAATCCCAGAAAACCCCAGCTACAAATAATACAGTGTAAATTCACTCCTGATGCTCCCTATCCAAAACCAGCAAAACAAACCATTACATTGTAACTACTGGGAAGTAAATATAACAAACAATCTCATATCTGGCTGCCTTGCTGGAAGACCAGGACCTCATTTCACAGCACTCCATCAACCGACATCAACCTTGACTCCCTCTCTCACCTATCGAAGCCACCTTCCTTCAACCTACCAAGTAATGCCCAGTCAGCCCATCTCCATTTGCAACCTTTGAAGGATCTGTAAAAGAAAAAACTGTAAATACTTCATTCACACAATCACAATTTCTTAATGACAGTATGTACCACCACTGGCATATCTCCTTCATCAACTGCTTAAAATGCATTTACTACTGCATACAAACACCAGTGAAAATTAAGATGTGTTAACAAAACTACCCGTAAGATTTCCTCCACACCTCACAGATTCACGATACAACTGATACCCATGCGAAATAAACAGATGATTGCATTAAATGGCCTATTCTACAAATAAATATATCACTCTTTTCCCACCAAGTGGTTCCCAACAGCATTTTAACCATAATTAAGGCAAGGAAAAAACATCCATAGTTGTGCTATTATATAGCCTATTACCAAACCTAAGGTGTAAATTCCCCCACGGCTCTACCTATATCCCTTTTGGACACGGCAACAATCACCCATGTCCCTCTTAAATAAGAGCAACATGCAATGCAATCTGGATTAAGGAATCTTACTTACCTGAAGCTGGCTAGTTCATCAAAACCTTAGAGCTGTTAACCTAGTAACTACACAGTAAAAACCCCAAACTACCCCTAAGCAAATATCAAACCTGCTATAACTTGCCCTCAACATACCCTATTCTCCCTTGGCCTTACACTACCCAGCTGCACCAACCTTGAAATGCCTTAATGAGTACAAAACAAACACTAACATACCATCTACCAAACATCAACCCGGCCTCACCCAGCAGAACACCTTACTTCCAAATACAAGAGCATAATAACCATAAATAAAATGAATATAGATAAACTGACTTTTAAGGGCCCTAGCACCAGTAACCTAGTGACTTCCTATGCCTTTAATTACTACGCATCCACTAAACTCACCCCAGAGTTCTACCCACCTCCCTCGAAGAACAATAAGAACAGTATGTGGAAATAAATATTGATCTTGGCTAGCCTACAAAAACCCTAAACCATTAATCTCATAGCTTCCCATGCTCCTATGATTGTGATAATTCTACCTTATCTGTAAACCCCAAAATCCTTAAACAACCTCCCATGTCATCTTGCCCCAAACATACTTCCCCCTACACGCCATGGTGCACCACTCCAACAGTCAAAAGCATGCAGTAAAATGCATTACCTTTCAAAGCCATTTCATCAGGGTACTGACCACCGCTCACCCATCTCTAATCTCTTTGTGCACTGCCCAAGCGACTGTGACATCCATTAAAAACAGGCTCCATCCACCGAATCCTCTTCCTTCAGATCACCAACTGCAGCCCACTCCATTCCTCACCTCTGCCATCTGCAAAAGAAAACAGATTAATCAACTTACCTTTACAAAAACAGAAACAATGATGAACCTCAAGCTTGACCACTTGTGTCTAGTTAGCAAACGCCTTCTCGCCATGACCCCCCCGTTACACTGTCTACCTTATGCCCTGTCAGCTATAAGAACTCCAAATGTCATCTCAGACAGAAATCAGCCATGATTTGCTAAGGAGCCATCCTTTATGAAAGATGGACCAAAACAATGACGCAGATCTGGGCATTCTGTAAAATCTATGCAGGTGAAAAGGTATGAATCACTACCTTGGACCCCCTTCAAAAGAAATCAGCAGCTGAACTACATGCTGTGTACCCACCTGACCCCACTGTCAACCTAAACATCTGCTCCCACCAGCAAAATCCACCTCTGCCTGACCACAGAGCAAGGACCCGTCCTACCCTCTCCTTATTCATACTAGGCTAATTGCCTTTATTGGCTATTTTAAGCCTATCTCATTACCCATGTGAGAATCAAACCCTACATTTTGGCTTTAAGGTAAACACCTTAACCATTATACCATCCTCTCACCCAAATATTATTGCTATTAACTTGAGACATTGACAGAATCGGAGCATATGAATCAATATACATTTTCTGAAGTTATTGTCATTATTCATTAAGTGTAATTCACCACCTTCCCTCCAAAAGTCACTAGTTTTAGGAGGGATTAAGAGGGACGGAGCTTAAATCTGAGTCAATTCAGTGACGTCCCTGAGTGGAAAGAAGACTGCCTTAACATACTGATGGATAGGTTTGCCCTCCTCTTGACCTACTAGCCTCAGACATCCATAATGGAGAAAGTGTGGCATGAAGCTACAGACACAAGAAGCAAAGTCTAGTAAGATAAATTTGAGTTTGCCTTTATGTAATGCTTTTATATAGTGCCTTGACAGCATAGTATTAGATACCGGGTCATTCAACTACCTTAATCATTCCTACAGTATCACCCCATGAATCAGACTTCCTCCTCCTTCTACAGCTTGCCTTCACAAATACCTTCATTGGCACTGTTTTCCATATACCATCAGACAAGATTCCACAGTCTAAATCCAGTAATGTAGCTACAGCTTGTTATGTCTAAGCTAACTCTACCATCTAATTAGAATGGAATACCAAAAATAACACTGCTAAGGATGTCATATAATCACATGGAAAGCAGACTTGTGTGACATGTACAACATTCCAAATAAAAGCATACCATACCGCATATTTTTAAATAGGTAGATATACAATATATTATATGTTTGGTGTCCAATCAAAATACACATATGACCTGCCAAAAGGAGTATGTTCAGTTTACTGGGGAAACCATCACATTCCAGAGTTTGTGCATTCTGTCATGTATTATCTACATAGATTTTTTTTTTGTGCCAAACCAACAGTGGATTTACTTTCCAGCTAGAAACCTACTACCTCCCTGCCCAGCATACAAATACTGATCAGCATTTAACATCAGACAGCAAGATCATCTGATCGAAAATGATGAACGCACTTGGGCATTCTTAAGCATCCAACCCGTTTTTTTTTTTTTTATATAAATACCCACAATATTTAACTATTGACTCCAGGCGTGTATATGTAACTGCCGAAGAAGCAATCACCAGCTTGTAGTCCTGAGTATGTGTGGCACGAACCCATGAGAGGAAGGAGAAAACACAATCCATACCCTAAATGGAGGCAAAAGTCCTTCCAACACAGCTGCACATGCACCCGAACTGGAAAACACAACCTCCCTCTTGCTCCTGCTCTCCTGCCCCTCCTACAAACTTCTTGTCATCCATATACCAGAAACACAGTCTCCCCTGCCTTGCCACAACTCCAAAGCACTTTGCATGTATTAAGTAACAACCACACAAAATATTAGGACTCGTTATAGAAAGTAAAAAGGAACAAAACTCCCACCATCGCCTCACACTCCGCTGAAGAAAACTTGCTGGCTTCTTTGTCATAAGAAGCCCAGCACTAATTACTTTTACCTAACAAATAAGCCTGGACTTCTAGTGTATGAATATCTCTCTCCCCGCTGACATTGCTTAGCACATATAACTATAGCAGCTATTTACTTTTGGTGACATCATGCTGACAAGTTACATGCATTCATAGTCATGCTCCTCTTCAATGACCCCATAGCCTGTGAAATCAGTCAGTCTCCCATTGCCTTTCCAGCTTTGGAACAGGAGAAATGGCTCCTTTACTCGTGTTCACAGCAAACCTTGATTCTGCATTCACTGTAATCTTAACTTCAACAGTTTAATAGATGCAGTTTGGTAATGCGGTATTATTATCCTTTTCATGCCATGTGTATGGGAGTACACAAAGTGCTACGTTAAATGTACAGCCACACTGAGTGTTAGACTGTTTTTGTTTTTTAATATATTTAGTGACTGAACCCAGAAAACCAACATTTGCAAGGAGCTGACCAGTTATCTCGCCAATACTCCCCCTCATTACGCATGCGAGAGTAGCAAACATCGCTTAGAATGCTCCCTAGCCCGCAAAAGCCCTCACAAGCTCAGAATGCCACATCACCATAATACAAAGCTCAGAAATCCCACCTTTAGTCCTGCATGGTAATATCCAGTCTATACTGATAAAGAGAGGGTTTCAGGTCATTGTATATGCAAACGGTATGTGTCAGAGGAAACCATTCCAGCAATTCTGGGACAGTTGGCCCTGAAACATTCATTACAGAAGCCAAATTTCCATTCTGCAAGCATAAGCCTGGTGTGCTGGCTTTTCATTGCCTCTGTATTCCTATTAATCACTATGCCAAACAGGCAAAGAAGTAATCCGGAACCACACCGTGCATCCAGTTTGTCACCACTTTCACTTTACTATACATACCTAAAACTGGCTGTAATTACATAACAGGAAAACAATGCAGGGCAATGTAAAAGCCGACCAGTACCCAACCCACCTATAACCCAATTGGAAAATCTAATTAGTACCTAATAGAGAAACAGCCAACACAAGAACAAAATAAAACAAACAAAAAAAAAATTTAATTTAATTTAATTTACTCCTACCAACCTCCTACATAAATTTACCCTTACCAAACCCCCTGCCTCCTACAGCCAAACTTTGTGCAATAACCCGAGGCCTACTTGCTCAACAGGAATACCTACAGGTTGTCTCAGACGTCACTTGCCTCAACAAGTTCATGCCAAAATGTGACTCCTACTCCAGTTATACTTGCCTAACATCCTTTAAGCCCCTCCCTAGCCCTACCTCACTTCCTCCCAAACCTCATCCATTCCTATTTAACCCTATCCTTCCAATTCCTGCTACTCTATTTATCTAACCCCACCCTTGAAGACGTCCCTGGACAAATTGGTCTGTTCCAAACCTCATTTCTACTCAGAAAAATACAGGTAGGAACTGTACACTCTGAAATTAAGTCAGTGTCTTTTATTAGAAACCAGTTTGTTCATAATGTTTTTGATTGTTATAGGTCAAATATATAATGGCATACCCTTGTGGTACATTTGCAGTTGTGTGAGATTATAGTGATCCCAGCATTAAAGAAATGGTTGCCATTCTAAACCAAAAGGTAGGGGGCAGAACAATTGTGCTATATTTTTAGGTATAAGTGAATATTTCCAGGGTATAAATACACAGCATTAGGCTAATTTGCTTGTCGAAATATGTAAAACTCTGTTCACTAACAAATAATCATTTTCTTGCTATTAAAAGAAATGGTAGAATTTTAGTTACACTAGCAATTTTTAGCAGTTGTTGGAAGATGTGTTCTCAGCTGTAACTTCCCTATCTGCTACTCCCACTAAAGAGATGTGTCCATGTGGCACATTTTGTAATACTCTGTGAAAAGGAGTGTTAAGGGAACGTTTATGTAAAGAATGTCCACTCTGTTTCTGAAGTGCGACAAAGGTTTTGTACAGATATTACAGTATAAACTCCCAGTGCCTTATAGATGCCCAGGTGTTATGTGTACAGTGCAGTTATTTCAGATAAGAAATTTTAATAAGACATTTCTTAATTTACTTTTTTATTTTATATGTATTTAGCAACTGGTCTGTTTCATTGTTACAACTCCGTATATAATCCATCACAATGGTTTCTTTGTAAGCAGAGATGCAAACAATAATTCCATAACAGTATAAAACATGTATGGGGGGGGGGATATATATATATATGACCATGCACAACATACGGATAAGAGACAACTGTTTGTTGACTTTATTAAAGCTTGCTTTTTCACTGTGGGATTAAATCTCCACCAGAAATACAATGATAGAGACAATTTGGTGGTATTAGCAGCTTGCAGCATTTGCCTGCATGTTTGATCATTACTGCTAAAAAATTGTAAATCTGTTTGGTGCAGTCTTCTGGTGGTAACATCTTGGATTGGAATTGGGATTGACAAAAGTGATATCAACAATTGTGTCCATTGATATTAATATATGTAATCATGTGTGTGTGTGTGTGTGTGTGTGTATGTATAAACTGGTTAGGTATATGTGTATGTGTGATGTATGATACATGAACTGTCTTGCATTCTTGACTCAGTAAACAAGTATTGTGATAACTGACAAATTTAGTTCCATAATCCTACAAGCAAAAATAATTCCTGCCTCACACAAAAGAGTTTGCTAGATACTTCATTTGTTCTTTTGCGTGTGTATTTATTAGTTTAAATGATGGGTCATCCTGTTCTTTTCATTAGATTTCATTACCTGCTTAGGCTGTCTGCTGAACATGATTTTATGCAGTCTCCTTAACTTTTTATGAATGGACTGCTTCATTGGTGGCTTTCTGCACTATAAATGAGGTAAACTTTAATCATTGCTTTTAAAAGTAATTTTTGTATTAGTTTTTTATTATAGTGAGGGTTACAATTCTATAGGTTTGATTTATGTTTAATTGTATTTGTAGTTACTTTAATCTTACTGTAGATTTTTAAATTTGAGACTGTTTTATTTTATTTTTTTTTGTTCTTTGAATTTCATTTCCAAGCATTTGATTTACGCTGTCATATTTTTGTGTGTGTGTGTGTGTGTGTGTGTGTGTGTGTGTGTGTGTGTGTGTGTGTGTGTGTGTGTGTGTGTGAGAATGTATACATTTGCATTTTGTTGTACAGTACCATGAAAATGGGAATCTGTAGTGGGCTAACGCTGTGGCCTACTGCAGATGTAATTGAGGCATGCTGGGGGGGGGGTGACCTATGCTAATTAGTCATATGGTGTCCTCCATGGACATGGCTGTGGTTATGCATTCACACAGCTAAACAATTCACAGTATCATTTGGCTGCATAAGACAGCTCATCTAGCCAGGACAAATAAAACAGATAAAGTTTATGTTCACCCGTTACTTCCAATGGGTGAGATTGTGTTAACAGGTAAATGTCAAGGGGAGTGTCAAGGAGAGAGACAAGATCGTGAATGGGAATGTTTGCATGTGTGTTTATATGGTAGCATATGTGAGAGTAGGCAGATAGATGAGTGGTTCTGGGGAGGTGTGTGTATGCATGAATATATGAATGTTCATATTGAGGGATATCATATCCAGACTTCCCTAGACTAATGAGCAAATATTGCAATATTGAAGGAAGACACTAAACACCAGGGAATGAATTAATTACTCAAAAGGCATGGAAAATATATTAGAACAAGTTTGCAGCACAAAAACATATGGGGCAAGGGGATACTAGACACCAGTGATGCAAGAAATGTAAAATGTGTGGGGGGTGTAACACTAGACACAAGGGTACTCATTGCATGTTATATTAACCTATTACAAAAGAAAAAAAAAGAACAAGGGATCATACCCTGTACCACTGGCAAAAAAGAGCACCTGTTCATGTAGACAGAGCTTTAGTCCTCTGCTCTAGTTCTAGACATAAGGGATGCTCTTTAAAAATTATTGCCCTACGTCAATAAAAAAAAAATAAATAAATAATAGAAAATAACAGAACAAAGGGGAGAAGTTTCAAACCCAATACCCTTGGCTCAGAGAGCTGCTAATTAATAGCATATTAGTGTTCTGCACTACAAAGCAGCTCATGTGGTTGGGTGCATTTTGTAAGCTGTAAGAAGTGTGAAACTGTAATGTCTGGCATTAATGAGTGTAATGGTCCTTCAGATATGAAGGCAAAATCAAGGACATTCTGCAAAATCAAGAACAGTTGAGAGGGTTGGTTGTGTGTCTGTGTTGGGGGGAGCAGTGCTGCAACCCTTCAAAGATTTTTTGAAATAATTTAAATCAGTTCAAACGTTAGAGCATTATTGACTGAGTGCAATCATTGTGATTTATAAGAGACAGGGAAATAAGAAGCTACAGCAGGGAGGTTCTTTGTACTCAGGGACAAGTAAGAGGTGTGTGTGTGTGTGTGTGTGTGTGTGTGTGTGTGTGTGTGTGTGTGTGTGTGTGTGTGTGTGTGTGTGTGTGTCTGTGTGTGCCTGTGTCTGTGTCTGTGTCTGTGTGTGTGTCTGTGTGTGTCGGAATATATGCGTTCAGAGACTGAATGATGGGGAGGTGTCTGCCAACATGTTGCATGTGCCAGTTAAGGTACTTACTGCAGAAAACTGCTGATTTTCATAAACAGTAATTATTGGTAGTTTGAACATACAGATTAGTCAATGATGAGGTCCTTCCTGAGTGCAGCTAAGATGGGTCTGCATCACTTTTTTCCATTATGGTAATAGTCCCTTTTGGCCACATTTCTTAATGTCCATAGTGGAATTCGCTCTGAATCCCAGAGATGGTTCATGATATACTTTATTTGAAATAGCTGCATTTTTTTAGAAGAACGTATATGTTTTGATTTCATTTTATTTTGGGTGGGACAGCATGATCTGTGGTGTGTGTGTGTGTGTGTGTGTGTGTGTGTGTGTGTGTGTGTGTGTGTGTGTGTGTCTCTGTATACTTTTGCATTTTGCATGTGAAATATATTAGTTTTCAGTTTTATTTCTAGCATGCAGCTTGAATATCTTGGGATTTTGATATTTTTTAATAGGTCTGATCACATTTCAATGATATCAGCAAACTTTTGATGATGAGCCAAGAGTCCAGATCTACACAGAACAAAATATACATGGTTTATTGTACAGTGTATCTGGGATCATCATTTAGGATAAATTTTTCAGGAAGATATATAGTTAAAATATTTATTTTTAGAAAATGGTCATGAAAATTCAAACAGATGACCAGTCAAAGCAAACAAAAAAAGTGAGCCAGTAAGACTGCAGCATAAAAACAGGTAAACTGTACGTTAGCTGAAGAAAACCACATATCAGGTTCTTGTAACTTTGTCTGTTTTTATATGCTGTGGGTCAAAACTCTGACCTCTTTGTCATTTTTATTTGGCATTCAGATGACATTTTGAAATAGCATTAACGGAGTTTCACAACATCTTGACTGGGATTTAAAACATTTCTTAATGAGTCCGGTCATGCTTCCATCACAGAAATGGAAAATGATTGTCTGCTCTAGTAAACTGCTACTTTTATTACTGCTAGTTATTAATTATTATTTTACAGAATTCATGGACTATGGGTAGCAAAGCCTTTCAAAAATTTGCAGTCTTATGGTTCACATGCACACCTGTACACACTTTACATGAATGATTTTTGCCAGATCTTCCTCTAAGCAAGTTAATAATGAAAATTCCAGACATTAACCTTTCCGATAATTCACTCACATTAGAAGGCAGAGACATTTATTAGTTACAACCACACAGAAATGAATGCACTGAAACAATACAAAAAAAAATCAGTTTCCTCATGAATATTCAGAAAACACTAATGCGTTTCATTCTTGCCTCAGTTTGTTAGTCTAGAATACCAACTGCGAAAATTACAAAGGGCAAACATAACTGAGGATTATCTCTACACATAGATTTATACAAAGAATATGTATTTGTACTTCGGGAATATATATTCTTGTTTAAGCAAAGTTAATGACTTCTGTTAATATAAATGAGTAGCGATCGCCCTTGGCAAAGACGATAAAGTCTTCACTTTGTCCTATATGACCTGGATTTAGCTAATGGACCTATGCTCTGGAGGAGTTGACAAGATGTGGGAACTGCACAACCATAGTCAAAATGCTTATCTTCTAAATGCAATATTCCAATTTTCGTGGCAGAGCCAGATCATGGTCAAATGGGGCCAGATGCAATGTAATGGACCAAACATTTAACCTTCAGGTGAAAAATTCTTAATCATCTTTTTAACAAAGACATTCAGATTTAATTTAAAATTTATTTCAAGTTTTAAAGAAAAAAAACACTAACAGACATTTTCTAAACAAAACACTCACATTAAAAACAGAGAGCATGAGACACGGAACACTTTTCTCTTGAAACTCGTACTTAGTGAAAGTACATCTGACAATCAATTAAACTAGAAGCAGCTTGCTGGGATTCATTTCAAATAGCATATAGTGAATTACTAATTAACACATGTGACGGGTACAGTAATTCAAAAGACAAATGTGTAATACATTTGCCAGTAACTAACGTCAGCCCATTGGACAAAAGTCTCACTTTTCAAGTGCAGCCAGGAGTACTGTCTGATGAAATAACATAGTCACATAAAAGACAAATGAAGGCTAAGGAAATCAAACCACGTACTACAATTGCTCTAAAACCTGCTGAAAAGCACTAGGAAGCCTGAAACTGATACAAGCACTCAACTCTCCTTGTCAATAAGGAGAAATTAATCGTAGGCACTAAACAGCCTATAATTGCAAAGTACCTTGCAAAGGTAAAGGAAAACAGCTCTTATACTTTACAAAAAAAGCACCTAAACAGGCATATCCAAGGGTCAGCTTCTGGTGATTTCTCCTGTCCACCTGGTGCAATGCGGCAACTGCCTCATGTACACAGACAATGCTCTCCTCCAACCACCCAACACTACAACCTGTGAGAGATGCACTTACATAGCCAAACTGGAAGCAAAGCTCTCTCTGGCCAAGATTGTGCTAGACAGTCAAGAGGAGAAGGTTAACACATTCACTACACCTCAAGCAACTCATAGCCCTTCAAAACCCAAACCATCAACACCCACACATAGCAACACTAAACCCACATATGCAGAGGGCCTTAACATTAACCGGCCCAAGCAGCAAGGACCTCCAAAGCTGAAACGCAAACAAACACCAGTCACAACCAAAGTGACACATAGCTCACAACACCAGTGTGCCACCCAACAACAGAACCTAAGGCAAGACAATGTACCCAACACTTTAGTCATAGGTGACTCTGTAGTCAGGCCCACTGATGTCCCACTCACCAGGCTGAACAAGGAGAAAATTACAGTCAGCTGCCTGTCAGGTGCCAGGATCCGCCACATAACGCATGCACTCAAGTCACTCCACAACAAGTACAAATATGACTCTGTCATTGTCCATGCTGGAGTGAATGACTTGAGTCATACCTCCCTGGACTGCATGAAAAGAGACATGGAAGAGCTCTTGGATCATGTGGCCCAGGCAGGTATGACCCTAGCCCTGAGTACATCCTGCCTTTGCCCAGAATTATACCACAGTATAAGGACAAACTGATTGACTTCAACAATTGGCTAAGCTTCTGGTGTCATTCAAAGGGGATCCAGTATCTGTCTGCCTGGGAAGACATGATCAACAAACCACGATGCTTTGCCAGAGATGGTCTGCACCTGTCACCCCTGGGATTTAGGTTACTGACTAAAGCTCTTGCCACTCCTATAGTGCCTTTTTTAGGCAAGGTTCAACGGATAAAACCACCACTATAACAGATATAAGCATGCAACATCTGAAGGTAATGCTACTCAATGCTAGAAGTCTAAACCTCAAAATGCACTCTCTCGAGGCACTCCTAAAAATGGAGAACATTGATATCTGTGCAGTAACTGAGACCTGGTTTAAGGCTCCAGAGAGCACCCCTGCAATACCAGGCTACAACTCTTACCACACTTTTGGGCCACAAACCCAAGACTGAAACACTAAAGGTGGAGGAGTGTCCATATTCACCAAGGATATTCACACCTCCAGGCTAGATGCCCAACACAATGCATCTGAAATTCTCCAGGTGCAACTAACACTAGGTAAGACTGCAATCCAAATTGTAGCTTGCTACAGATCCTCCACCATGCCCCAAGATTCTCACTACACCTTTCTAAACACACTGGAAAATATTAAGATACAACCAAACACCCTAATACTGGGTGATTTCAACTACCCTGCCATTAACTGGGAAAACAAATCGGGTACCAACTCCTTTTCCTAACGGTTCTATGAATTCATAAATTCCAACACCCTGGATCAACTAATCCATTGTCCCACCAGGGGCTTCAATATCCTAGACCTGGTCATTACCAACATGGGAGATAGATGCTCCACACTAGTGGTCACCCCCTCATTGGTCAGGTCTGACCATAAACAAATCACCCTTGACATTCACATCCCACCCCCCCAGTAAGGAAACCTCTTTAAAAAACTTGTCCAAAGCCAACTTCATGCTACTGAAGTCAGAAGTGACAAACTTCATGACACCCAAGCAGACGGGATCTGAAAGTTCGACTGCAGAAATCCTACACTAAGGCACTGTAGGAGCACATCAACTCGTGCATGAATCATGCCATCCCAAATAGAACCAAGATGCTCTTCTCCAAAAAAAAGAAGCCAATCTGGTAGTCCCCTGCTATAAACAAACTATACAACAGAAGGAAGAAACTGTTGCAGAAAAGAGGAAAATCCCAGGATGCAAAAAAACTCCCTCACCAGCCTCAGTAAGAAGCTGAGATCCCTCCTAAAATTCTCAAAAGCTAGTTATGAAAATAAAATTGCCAACGATTCCAAAGACAACCACAAGGCATTCTATAGTTATGTCAAGAATCTAAATGGCAATGCTCAGATCTGCTCTGAGCTACAACAGAATGGCATTAAATATACTGATCCCAAGGATATTGCCAATATCCTGGCAGATCGATTTAGTGCCAGCTTCACCCCCTCTCACCCCCTAAAGGACTCATCTCAATACCAAAAGATTGCCAAATTCCTGTAATAATGGCCACACAGGTAGAAACCGCATTCTCCAAAGCTAAGAATACAGCATCCATGGGACCAGATGACATCCCAGGCTGTGTACTACATGAACTACAAAATGAACTGGCATCTCACCTAAGTGTCATGTTTAATCAGGCTTCGTGCCCACTGAGTGGTGCACAGCTACAGTTATCCCACTCCACAAGGGGGTTCCGCCTTGGATCCCAGGAACTACCGTCCCATCAGTCTGACAAGCCTGGTCTGCAAAGGCATGGAACGTATTATCATGGAACTTATAAACATAGACACTGGCAACCTTCAAACACTGGACCCCACACAGTTTGGGTTCATGAAGGGACGATCTTGTCTCCTGAACCTGATTGACTTCTTCGAATCAGTCTCCAGAGCTGTGGACAAGGGTAAGGCGGTCCACACAGACTATCTGGACCTCGCTAAGGCCTTCAACACCATCCCCCACTCTGGAATCATAGATAAACTTACTACGCTGGGCATACATTCCTATGTCACTCGATGGGTTGCCAACTGGCTTACTGACAGAACCCAGACTGTAAAAGTAGCCAACTCCAAATCCAGCTCCAGACAAGTGACAAGTGGAGTATCTTAAGGTTCAGTTCTGGGGCCACTCTTGTTTGGCATCTACTTCTCTGAAGTACAGGCCAACACTAAGGGACTCTGGCTAACAAAGTTCACAGATGACTGCAAACTGGGAGCCATTATTGAATCCCCAAATGATGTGGATATTCTACAAAAGGGCCTTACAGAAACAGATGCCCGGTGCCAGAGCCATGGGCTCAAGCTTAATGCCAAGAAATGTATAGTTATCCCCTTTGATAAAAAAACATGTACCCATGAATTACCACATAGGTGGCAGTACACTAAACATCGAAAGTGTGATGAGAGACTTAGGGACACAGGTGGACAGTGGTCTCACTTTCGATAACCACATCGCCTCAACAGTCAGGAAATCCTTCTATGTGGCACACCTCGTCACTAAGGGCTTTTCATCCAGAAAAAAGGAGGTCATTGTCCCACTGTACTCATCCCTCATTAGACCCATTATAGAGTATAATGCCCCATTTGGTATGTACCTCACAAGACATCTGCAACAGCTGGAAAGGCCACAGAAATACCTCACTAAAAGAATCACAGTCCTAAAGCAGATGCCATATGCTGACCATCTAAAAAAACTCCAGCTATACTCTGTGGCATTTCATCTACTCAGAGGCGATCTGTGCTTAACATACAAGGTCATGTCAAACCCTGAGCTGTTGGACATGCTGCACTTAAAGAAATCCCAATCCCTCAGAGCCACACACTCCAGGGATCTAAACCTTGTCATCACAATGAACAAAACATGCTGGAGGGATAGGTTCCTGACCCAGAGACTCCCCATACTCTGGAATAGACTGCCCATACATGTCAAGCAGAGCACCTCCTTGGCCCTCTTCAAAAGGAGCCTTGATGATTGGATGGGAGATAGGAAATACACCCCGGGGATCATGTCCTTCACCCTGTTAGACAAGGGCCCAGAGAAGTAAATATTGTGGGAAGAAATATCCAGGGAATTGTTATGGCTAGGCTTGTACAGGCCCTCGGGCCGATAGCCTAGTACCAACCTATGAACCGGAAACAGCTCTTTAACAGCTCATAGTTTTACTACTATGCACTAAATGCTAAGTAAATGTTATAGCCCAAACCAGTATACCTGCAAAACAAGAACAACAAAATGGATAAACTAAAATATTGACAAATATTAATATTAAACTCATAGAATTTAAGAAGCTGTCAAATGTATTCACAGCTTAATAACAAACATGTTTTCAACACCCAATAGAATAAGGAAACCAAGGTTCACATCCAAAGAACATGGATCGTATGATGCAGCTGTTGACTACAATCATTTTACTTCCTTTATTCAATGACTACTCTGGTTCATAGGTAGTAGTTACGCTTGGAGTCGATCAGACCACTGAGACTTGCCCCAAATTTGCAGTAACCCCTAAAGCTCTCTTTGGTTAAGTGATTTGCTAAGTGATTTGGTTAAGTGATGACAACAAGGCATACATAGGCAAAATAAAAAATGATTTTCAAAACTGGAGAGAAATAAGAGCCGACTACTCTAAATCACTTCAAAAGTAAATGGAACAGGTTTTACATCCACATTTTTCTGTGAACCACAAAAACTATGGAATTATATTCTCAGTAGTGATATACCAAAGAAAGTGAAATAATGGAGGTCTGGCAGTTTGTATGCAGGATTAAGGGTCTTGCCTCCACTGTGTAAGGTACAAAGTTTAAGGATGAGCAAATTATTTAACTAAATGTTCCCTTTCTACATGGGACATTACACACACACACGCATGCACATGCATGCACACACACACGCATGGGCACGTACACTCAGGCACACACACACACTAGCACAATAACTGAGTTAAGTAAATCATGCACCCATTAGGCTGGTATCACAGCACAGATTCATCAGTGTTGATGGGTTAGACTTCTTTAATAATCCCTTGTAAACTATGCCCACAGCACTGTGGGATGAACTGCTCCATTATGTTAATGCTTATGTACTCCCTTGCTGCAAAAAACTGCCGGAGTTAAACATCAAGCCAGTTCCAGGAAGTGTCTTAGTTGCTCTGCATTCAATGAAAGAGACCACAGGCAGAGCAGCAGGAATAAATCGCATAGAGCCCAACAAGGAAATTTGGTTCAGTAGGTGGAAATTGCTTTCTCCAACAAGAAATGTTGGTTCCAACTAAGTTTTAAATAATGCTGTATGGCCAGGCCAGGCCCCCCCCCCCCAGCTGTCTGTTGCATGGGGTTTAAACAAGATTTCTGTGTACATTTTAAGCATGTCTTTATTGCTCTTACCTCATTACTTTCTCGCAGTGGATACACCCCTGCCGGATACAACACATTTCTTGTCTGGAACATTTTGACAATACATTCCTTTTGACTGTAAGATGTTGCATATTAACTGTCTATGTACTCAACCTTTCACTTCTTCTGTGATAAGAGATATAAGTAGTTAGGAATTTGTGGTACAGAGGGTGATCCCGGGGTGAGGATGTTATTTAGGTTACACAGAGGTGGAGTAACATTAGGTGTGACACAGGTAAGGAGGGATGATGGATAGTAGGATGTTGGCAAAGAGAAGGGTGACACTGTCATTCTGTCATGGGCACAATAAAGATAGAGAAGAAACGATTCTGCCATTTTAAATGAAATAGTTACTTGCAGTTCACCAGTTATCACTCTTATTCACAGAATAGGTCTATCATCAAAGGTCAATTGGTCAGAGCTGCAAGCATAGTGACTTTTTGGAGGAATGTAACTTTATGAGAAGTCTCTTTCTCAATAGAGGTTACCCAGTAGATCTAATCACAGAACTCACGGAGATATGTAGAAAGAGAGAGATTGTTTTTTACATACCCATCCTTAATTAGACTAGTGTCCCCCAGGGCAATTATAGTCTTAGCCCAGCCAAGGTGGAACTCAATTTGTGTAGTTTCATTTTGACATATAGTATGGATGTGAAAGAAATCATTTCTATCATCCAGAAAAATTGGAATTTGATTACACAGGATGGAACTGCCCGAAAGAAACTAGTGGGATATCCGAAGATGATATTCAAGAGGGGATATAATTTAAAGAATATTCTTAAGAGGAAATCCAAAGTTTTAAACTTTAGAGTGGCTATGTATAAGTGTAACATGTGTCGTTACTGCAAGAATATTTCAGAGAGTTCCACTTTTGAAGTTAGGAGTATAAAGTATGGGATACAAGGTAGATTCAATTGTACTAGTTCAGAAATAGTATACTTGACTAAGTGTTCCCATTGCCTGGCTTTTTATGCCGGGAAAACAGATAGAAAACTCCAAGAGCATATGTATGAACACTTGTATGCCATAAGAAAGGGCAAGATTGAAAACGCCTTAGCTAAACTTATTATGGAGAACCCGCAACATGCATTCACATTTCAGGTAATCGATCAAGTTCAGTCTGATGGAAGGGGAGGACCAGACTCACTCATCTTGGAGAGTAGAGAGTTGGCTTGGCAGTTAAGATCGGATGCTTGCCATTACCCAGGCATCAGTGGTATGTTATCAATCATGTGTTTACTGAAACTTAAAAGTCTGAACAGATGAACTATTGGTCTAGGTTTTAGAATCTAGCAAGGTTTTTCAGAATGCTGTATATTGGATTATTATATCAACAGTGTTATTTTTTATTTAATATACATATTTTGTAATTGTTTTGAAGTTTTTATATATATATATATATATATATATATATATATATATATATATATATATATATGTATATATATATATATATATATATATATATATGTATATATATATAGATATATATATATATATATATATATATATATATATATATATATATATATATATATATATATACACACTATACTTAATAATTTATTCCAAGGAAGGTATTTTTGAGGTCACCCAGAAACTGTATTTAATATACGAAGTATAGTTTTAAACAGTTTTAGTTCTATCTATTGACACTACTAGTTTCTAATATACAAATATTTTTTGGTTATTTTTGGTTATATTCAAGTTTATTTAATATTTTACAGTTAGAGGTAGTATTCTCTTAGGAGGTCTTTTTTAGGGCCATTTAGGTGTTTGGGGATGTTTTATTATTGATTTTACGATTGGTTTATAGGATTCTGTAAAACATAATATATAAAACAAAAATCAAATGTAAAACATGAACTATAAAGCACAAAGCATAAATACGTAGCATGTATTAAGTAAGTTACCTGTTGTACACAGATAGAGGTAGTATTCGCCTAGGAGGTCTTTTTTAGGACCATTTAGGTGTTTGGGGATGTTTTATTATTGATTTTACGATTAGTTTATAGGATTCTGTAAAACATAATATATAAAACAAAAATCAAATGTAAAACATGAACTATAAAGCACAAAGCATAAATACGTAGCATGTATTAAGTAAGTTACCAATTGTACACAGATAGAGGTAGTGTTCGCCTAGGAGGTCTTTTTTAGGACCATTTAGGTGTTTGGGGATGTTTTATTATTGATTTTATGATTCCATAGGGCAACACCGGAAATGTAACAACCTCGTGTAGAACCACTGCGTAATGAATATGTAAAATCCACACAAGAATCTTCACTCTAGCTCACAAAATTAGCAAAATAAATCCACCGGTGATACTTGAAAGCAGCAAAGTCCGTTTATTACAAGTTGAAAACAAGCAAAATCCGATCGTCAAACGCTTTCACTAGACAACTGTGAAAGCGTTTGACGATCGGATTTTGCTTGTTTTCAACTTGTAATAAACGGACTTTGCTGCTTTCAAGTATCACCGGTGGATTTATTTTGCTAATTTTGTGAGCTAGAGTGAAGATTCTTGTGTGGATTTTACATATTCATTATGCAGTGATTTTATGATTGGTTTATTGGATTCTGTAAAACATAATATACAAAACAAAAATCAAATGTGAAATATAAAGCACAAAGCATGAATACATAGCATGTAATTAAGTAAGTTATCAATTGTACACCATCTAGGGGCTTCGTAGTTTAATGCAGGTAAAGTTTTGTGTCCGCAGTCGTGGGAATTTATCATTCATCTTTTAATATATTTTTTATTATATTCTTTATTTACATATCATTCATATCTAGGTTGATTCAGTGCATCAACAAAGTACATATGAGTTTTCATACTTGAATATTAATTATATATATATGTTCTATTTTGTTTTCGTATGATGTTTTTAAAACTGTAATTTTGTATTCAATGTATTCCACTGTGACCATGTGATAGGTAATGAAGGGATATATAGGGGGGTTGTTGGATGACATTGTATCCGTTCTGAAGAAATAGTTTTTTTCAAACTGATGAAAAGCTTGTGTTAAGCTTAATAAACATTTTTTATCTGTTGATATCATCGTTACATTGAATTGTTCTTTGGTTTCCGGAGGGCTACTGGAGAGAATCCGTCTTATTTTTTATCTTTCATCAGTTTTCCATTTAGCAGTTTGTCTTGTGTTATGAAAATGCAGGCAGGATAGTTTTCAGTCGGGACTTTAATATAGTTATGGAACCTAGAAGACATAGTATCTTGAAATGACTGAATTCCATAGAAAGTGCCATTGTAAAAGCATTGACAAATGCTTTCATACCTGAAATGGTTGTATAACTTCCATTCTTTTGTGATTACACCATGAAAATCTTCCTCATTCTTCCCTCAGAAGCAGATAACGCAGGGATATTGCTGTTGTCTCAACCAACTTAAACATTGTCACTTTTGGTAACTGTTGCTTTATTTTTTTATGTATAAATGTATGTATGTATACATTATTTTCCTTGTTCGCTGGATGTCATTCTTAGTTTTCAATCAAGTGGTGTGCAGCAGAACCTGGCTGCTTATAATGAACAGCGGCTATATGTTTAAAGTACGTCACAATTTACAGAGCTCTCTTGTTAAGACTCAGGAACATTTATTTATTTATTTATTTTATAAGTTTATAGATTCATAAGTATGTACTAGGCTGATGACCACCGGGGTCTTTATTAAGTCTAGCCCTGCAACTCAATAGAGATGTATTCCTATGTATCATGAACATTTGTTAGGATGGGGTATGTAAGTTAGGAAATTTCTAGAGGTTACGCAGGGAGTATATTAGTTTGAGAATGAATCTCTGCCTCTGTCTGTCATAGACATTGGGGCCAGATCAGGGTGCATTTCTGATTTCCTGTCCATTAGATGAGGTTATGCTTAAATTGGGTTAGAGATGGAGTCAGCTTCACATGGATGGGGATCCTGTTCCAGAGCATAGGGCTCCTCTACGATATATATCTTTTCCATCAATTTTTTTTTTATGTCAAAAACAAAATTTAAATCCTTGGACCCACTGGTTCTGATGTTGTGCAAAAGGTCCATCAGAGCTATATCCCAGGTTGCCTTGTATGCCAGGCATAGAATGACATTTAGTAACCTGAGGCCAAGTAGAGAGAGAGGTTTTTAAGACAATCCACATAGGACATGTTTATACCCTGGATTGTCCTGGTAAGAGACCTTTGTGGGCATTCCAAATGTGGTAAGGTATATGTCAGAGGGGGCATTATACTCAATGATGGATCAGATGAAGGACAAATAAACTGGCACTATGACTTTCTTATTTATCTGTTCATTTATTCACTTTGGTAATTGAGATGAAGCTTTGGTCACAATGGACCTATTTCAGTCTCGGCCTGGACAAATATAAATGACAAGAGACAAGCACGTTAACAAGAAGTATTATGAATACAAACAAAATGTTGGGAAGATAGCAATAAATCAACAACAGTAATAATAGTAAAGTACACAATACATGGACAACAGGAAGGGATGGTTAAAGTAAGTGGGTAAGAAGAAGAGAGTAAAATAGTGAAGGGATAGAGCACAAAGTGCAAAGGTAAGGGCATGTTGAAATTAACTATATAAAATATATAGAATGTGGAAGAGATTGTCACATAATAGTGTATAGGGAAATAATCTGAGGAAGGCAAAGATGCCTGACTGATGAAGGGGAGATTAGGTAATGTGTCCAGAGGGAAAGCATTTGCAAATTGACTTAGACTTGAGATGATGCATAAGCTGAGCATGACATGATGGGTGTGAACTGAGGTCTTTAAAGTTAGTAGGGAGGAGTTCCAAGAGTTCGTGACCTAGGATGGAGCAGGCATGGTTAGTGCAATGAAGGTGCACTAATATTTTATAATTGATGTTACTGTTCTGAGCTTGACTGAAATAAAAGGAAGTGAAAGAGAAATGTAATAGTAAGGGGGTCATAAGGTTATAGGAATATGTACTAGCTCAAGGTAGATAGTAACCATGGATTTTGTATGTCCTGTGTGCACAAAGGGTAGGATTCTGAAAATATTTGCTTGGTGTTCAGTGGTGCAATGCAATGAGCCAACAAGAAATGTATTTTTGTAGCAAGCAGTTCAGAAAGAGGGCTCCAATTGGAGTCATTATGAATAATTAATAAAGAGCTTCTCTAAATTGTGCATCATCCCTCCTTCACTCAGCAAGAATTTGCCCCAGAAACCTGAAATTTTGGAGAGAGTGAGCTGGATTCATCAGCATCTAAGCAGCTCGTTACACTGCAAATTCTAATTGTAGCTGTGCAGAGCAGCTGCATGAACTGGACTGGGCAAGTAATATTGTACCATACTTTAGTAACATATATCAAATATCAGCAGATCATAGCAAAACAAATGGAAACTTTGCTTACCCATGTTCCAGTTAATTAGCTGATGTGCTGACCAGTTTAAAATATAAAAATATAGTAAAATATGTTAAAATATATCAAAAAATGCATTCCTGAAGGTGGTGTGTA